>NW_015168663.1:969759-997011 GCF_001447785.1 Gekko japonicus | reverse complement strand
GCTGAATGTAGTTTGCCGTGCATTTTTTACAGTGAACTATTCAAGAATCTAGGCTATAGCATTGTGGAATTTTCTTTCTTTCTTTTTTCCTTTCTTTTTGTGTTCCCCCTCCCCCATAACTAGCAATCCAAAACAGTCCAGTGCCACCTTTAAGACCAAGGTTTATTCAGGTACAAGCTCTCCCTCCTCTGTGAGGACAGATCTGCATTGTCAGGGGTGTGTCCTATTATGCTAATTAGTTCCTGCTGGGCTTTTTCTACAAAAAGATCACCTAAGCCGCTTAGGTGATCTAACCTGTGATGGGATGAATGACTGCAGGACCAGAGGAACCTTTCTAGATAGCTCTCAGTAAAGTGAAATAATGGAGCAGAAGAACTGACAGGGAAGTTGTCTTTAAGGACACTAGCTATCTGGGCTTTGACAGCAAGTTTCAGATATCGAATTATTATGCTTGGCATTTCAAGCCTGATGTTTCTAATAACATTCACTCCAAAACACCACAGACTCCATAGCCACATCAGTTCTGGGGGAAAACAACATCCACATTAAAGAGAAGTACTCTGGATTGTGATTTCTCAGCTCCATAGTAACTGAAATCCAAAATAACTCAACAGCTATTGTTTGAGAGGGAGGCCGTTATTTTGGCATTGGACTAATTGAATTTCTAGAGGTGATGAGAAGATGCCATTGTCATGATTAGAATATGCAAGAGAATTATTAGGATTCCTCATCTCCTGAAGTTCCTGTATGTTTAAAAAGAAACAAGTGGGAACCCTCACAACTTGCAGGAGGCATATCATTTCCCTCTCCCCCATTATTTCATCTTTCCCTTCCCTGAAAGCCCCCATGGGCTCTCCTCTTTTCATGCTTCCTTCTGTCCTTCCCATCCCGCAGCCAACCTGCCTTTATCTGCCCCCTGTCTTCAGTTTTTTCTCTCACCCCCTGGAAGCCTCTACCTAGTAAATCTATGGCCCAATTGTGTGCTGCCATACACTGGGCCAGGCCAACTTTCCTAATAGGGAACCCTCAAGGACTTGAGGGGGGGCACCTCATTTCCCCCCGTATCCCCCTCCCTGTACTATTTCATCTTTTCCGCCTCCTGAAAACCTCCATATCTTCTCCCCTTTCCCTGCCTCATTCTGTCCTTCTCAGCCACTCACCAACCTACCTTTTATTTGCCTCCCATCTTCAACTATATTTATTATTTATTTCCTTTATACCCTGCCTTTTTCCACAGTGGAGACCAAAGCAGCTTACATTATTGTCCTTGTCTTCTTTTTGTCCTCACAACAACCCTGTGAGGTAGGTTAGGCTAGAACTATGTGACTGGCCCAAAATCACCCAAGATGGGGATTTGAACCTGGGGGTCCCAGACCCTACTACTATACCGCAGTGGCTTTCATAGGTTGGCTGCTGTTGAACAGTATCAACAATATGCAATATTTCATATTTACCACTCCATTTTTATACAGCATTTATCTATGCATTTTTATGGACAATAAGTCGCACTAAATTCAGTGGGGCTTGCTCCTTCGTAAGTGTGCTTCACTAACTGAGTCATGCAGTGCTGGTGGTATCAAGTCACTCATTGGTTGCTGCCAGGCCTCCAATGAGTCTTCCCTCAAAGCCCAAAATATGCTTGGAATGGACCCAAACCCCTCCCCCTGCCTTTAACTGACAGGAACCAAGCAGAGAATGATGTGGTTGTCTAGCAACAGCCACTGAGGGAGTTCGTTTCTTAAAGCTGCAGGGGGTCCTTTTATCATTTTAGGATTTTTAACCTCCCCATTTTTTTTCTTTTTTAAAAATGATTTCAGGTTTTTCAGGTTTGTGGAAAGATCAGTTTTGTCCATTCACACTTCCAATCACTGCATTTAAGAACCCTCAGATCTGGCCGACCACTACTAGAACAAATAAGTAGGGACCTGCAGGAAACTTGCATGTAGAGCATCCCATCCCCCACCTGTTTTTCCTTCATTCTCCCCCTTTTCTCTCAATCTCCCTCTCTTTCCTTGTCCCACCCCTCCTCTGTCAGTCTCCCCCCTTTCTTCCATACCCTCCCTCTGTCTTCCTCCTTTCTCCCTCTTCCCCTTCTCTGTCAATCTTCCCCCTCTTTCTCTCCCCTCCCCTCCCTACCTTGACTTTCTTTTGGACCAACTAACCCCCCCCCCCACTCCTCAGTGCTGCTTCCCCTTGCCCTGCCTTTCTTCCCTCTTTCTCGCCCCATCCCCACCCATGTTACTCTTCCCCCACACACATACACTACTCTTACCTCCCCAACCCACTGTTGGTACTCTGCCCGTCTCCCCCCTCCAAGCTTTGGTGCTCTGCCCAGCTGCCTCCTGCCCATCCCAGGGGAGAGTGGTGCAGTCTCTTTGCCTCCAGATGTGGCCAGGTTTGTCCTAGCTGCAGCTGAGCCAGCAGTGCAGCAGAGAGTTGCCCTGGGCTTGAGAGTGATACTGGCAGTGCCGAGAGTGTCAGAAGCAGCAGTGGGCCTGGAGGCTGTGGCAGCAATGCCGGGAGCCACAATGGCAAGAGCTGCTGGGTCTGGAGGCATCATCAAAGGCAGGTAACATGCCTACAGTCTTCCCCTCACAGCAGAATCATTGTCTGCACATGCACAGACAACACTCCTCTGTTTGGGGGGATTTACATCCCCCCTTCTATTTCTGCAAACCTAGGGGGGTCCACCAAGTTTGTAGAAAAAAAATTATTCTGTGTAAATGGGCCCGATTCACAGATTTATACATCTGCAGATCACACACCCCCTTCAGTATCAGATATATAGATGATCATCTACTTTTGAGACTCTGAGCCATTTGATCCCTGGTCCCCCAGACCTGACATACTAAAACTGACATGAAAATTCTGTACTCTATTCAATTTTAAATCATTTTCCAATTTATTTTAATCACTGTATTTCTTACGAATCTTGGATACTTTTAGGCTACAGGAATACTACTATGAGGAATCAAATCCAACTGAACATCCCAGCAGACATGTTCAGGGTTGGGCAATTAAGGATACAGATACATTTCTCATTGTGGAATTTCACATTACCCAGTTTCACCCGGTTTCAAGCTGGCAATCATTTGTTTTGAAGTGAACCGATACAGGGCTGCCATTTCACACAGGGCTTGCCCCTACCGGAAATGAGCCAGATCAGAAGCGGTTTGGCATTTCAGACTTGCACCGCTTTGTTTTCCCGCCGTTTTCCTCCCGTGCGGGTGATTGATTTTTTAAAAACGTTCGATTTATAGCTCTATAGCACTATAACAAAACGCTCCATGCATTCCAATGGGATTGATATAATGCTATTCCGTTATACCGTTATACCGTTATAGCGCTATAGTGCTATAATGCTATAAATCGAACGTTTTTTTAAAAAAACAGCCAGAGATCGCCCTCGCGGGTGAAAAAAGGCGGGGGAAAAGCGTATCGGAACCGGGAGAGGGCACTGGATACCACTTGGAAGTGGATGACAGGTAAAATGCTTCAGTCCCAGTTCCTAAACGGGACTGAAGCGTTTGTGTATGAAATGGCAAATAGATTCCGGAAGGGAACCAGTTCTCAAACGGGTTCTGTCTGAAATGACAGGCCAGAATCCGTTCCCTTCCGGAATCTATCGCCTGTCTGAAATTCCCCATTGATAAAAGTGGGCTACTGGTGAGAATGGACTTGATAGAGGGATCTGAACTCAGTCTTGGTCCAGGAGACTATCCACTAGAAGGCACACACACAGAACCTTTATTGGCATTGAAAGCACAAAACATCATGGAAATACAGGAAAATACTAAAATGCATCAGTCACTTACACTTGGCTATTCAACACTAGAAGGCTGTAAACATACTGTTGAGCTTCTGTAACTATATTGTTACTCCTAACTCTATATTCAGTTTCATTCAGATGTGAAGTGCTATGCAAAGGTTACTTCCAAGCCAGCCTAGTCTACCAGTAATCCTTACTACGCAGGGCAGTCATTATGGGCAGCACAACTTTAAGAGAAACACTGGTCCTGAATTTCAATGTTGTTTTGTAGAAAGGAACAGTGGGAAAAGAGGAAGCAAAAATCCAGCTGAGCATTTTTAATGGCAATATAATTCTAGATAGTGAATGGCAGCAACATTATAGGCTTCTATGGCCAGATGCCTTGAGAGAAGGATTCAGGAACACAGCTCATCACTTCCTTTGAGTTCTTCAAATAAGATGCCAGTACAATGTAGGTTTTTATAGTTCAATTGCACTTAAGGACTGGGTCAGCTGCTAGCAAAAATCCAAAGAACATTTGACAATAAGAGTGTGTGAATGGAACTCGAACAGCTGAGCTGGATCACAAACCAGGGGCTGTTTGAGCTACAAACCTTTCTTTATGCTGGTATATTGTGTAGCATTTCATGAAATATATAAAATGTCTTCTTATTTCAAGACATATGCTTCAGTCACATCCCATTTTTTATTCCATCCCCGCCTCATAATGAAGGACAAATTCATTTCTTTTCCCAATTTAATTATATTCTTTATTCATTTACAAATTTTATACCATGCCTTTCTGCCCTGATTAGGGCTCCAAGGGGGCCTTCTCACAAAAGTAACAGTTTTAAAATGGAAAGTACACCTGTCCAAGTTTGGAAACCTAACTAGGTATTTCAAATCAGAAGCCTGGCTTGTTGTTTAGATGGAAAAGAAAACAACATATTAACAATATGCTATATTCCGTGTTTACCACTCCATTTTTATACAGCATTTCTCTATGCATTTTTATGGACAATAAGTCACACTGAATTCAATGAGGCTTGCTCCCTCGTAAGTGTGCTTCACTAACCCATCCGTTTCGAGTACAAGCTATTTATTATGCTACTTCAACAGAAGAGAAATCAGAATTTTTTGTTCACTACTGTTGTGTTCTACAAATTCAATATCTAAATTTAATTAACAATTTAAATCTACTGTCTGTGTACCAAAGTTCTGTTAAAAGTGCTTGAAGGGACCATTGTTAAGTTTAGGGTAAGAACACCGGAAGATCAAGTCAGTAGGTGACAGTTTCACCTGCTAAATGCTGAAGATCAAACTATTTCCAGAGTCCTACGGTAGGGATCCCAGACACCAGGGGATCCCCCAAAATTCAGCTCTTCCCCAGAACACAGAGATCAGTTTCCCTGGAGAAAATGGATGCTTTGGAGGGTGGACTTCATGGCATTGTACCCCACTGAGGTTCCTGTCCTCCCCAGGCTCCATCCCCAAATCTCCAGGAATTCCCCAAGCTGGAAATGGCAACCTTCCCCCATCCCCAGCAATCAGGGGGATGTGGCAACCTCCCCTTAAGGAGACCTCCCCCCCTTATTTCTTCTCTTTATGTCTGCTGCTGCTCTGCTCCTTTTCGCTGTGCCTCCTCAGCTTTCTGGACCCTTGCTACCTGACTCCTTGTAGCCTGTAGGCTGGGGGGGGGCAGATGCTAGAGCAAAGGCTAGTGAATATTGCGCACTGCAAAAGAACAATCTGTGGAGATGGCTTGGCATGCTCCTATTAAATGAGCTAAACTTATCTTAGACCTGGTTGATCCCCCTCCCATGCTACTCCTTGCTGCCCTCTATTTCTGTCCCTGGATGGTCAAAAGAGAGAGAGGCAGAGCTGATGATGTTCCTTGTATGACTTCATCCCTCCAACCCCAATTCCTTCACAAAGAAGGCAGCGTTGTGCTATCTGGCTTTCCCATCTGCATGCTGAAGAAAATAACGATCCCTCCCAGCATCTCTTCGAGTTGTGGGTTCAGAAGCTGTTTTAAAAAGTGATTGTGTTTTGAACACACCCTTCTCAGCTATATGAACCCAAGAACAGCCACCAGAGTCAGTACCCTAACATTGGTTGACAAGCCAAAGGGAACATTACACATCTCCACCCTGGAATTGAAGTTAAACATAGTTCTGAGATCAGAGATTCATCTCATGATGCTTTTAAAGAACTAATGGTTCTAAGTTGTCCATTAACAGCATTTCTAATGATTAAGAGTTCTTAAGACCATAGTGTGGTCAGGCACATATACATGCCCTTTAAAAAACAAAACAGTCAGTCTTATGAGAGAGACTGGAAAGCTTGAACGCCATTTTATGCTATTTTGGCTCTGATAAATGATACTGCATGGCTTTTGTTTTTGCATTTTGCTTTACACAAAATTAGTTACCTGCAGCTAAATAGGTCACTATTGTTGAAAGATGGATCACTATTGTTGGAAGAGAGGAGCGCGGCTGAGACAGCACTTTGACCTAGTGAGATCACCATTGAACCAGGGTTTTCCAGCCATTCTGCTGTATGAGATGTGCCAGAATTCCAACTTTTCTCAACAGCAACAAAATCTCTCTGGGCTTCAGTAGAGAGCATATTCTAAGTCTTAGATTCAGTGACCCTATGAATGATCCTTGAAACACAGAAACTACTAAGCAAATCTTACTCCCTGAACTTGATGGAGAATTTACGAATGAAATATTATCCCAATTTTGTCTTCCTACCTGTCAGTCTTTGCTTCAGCAAAGGTAAGAATATATTGTCTACTTCAGTGGCCTCTTTATTATGATTGCTGTACAGCAGAATTAGCTGTCTATGAGGAAATTCAATTATATAATCATTGGAGAGCCAGCATAATGTCGATAGAATATTGGTTCAGTAAGATGCTTTTAGGGAGTATCTATATAACCTACCTCACAGGGATGCTGTGGAGGTAAAATGGGGAAACCCCATTACAACACCCTGAGGGCAAGATAGATATATGTTTAGAAAGAAGACCCTAAGACCATGCCCGTGCCATATATCAGAGACAATAATAAGTGATGCCTCCTCATAAATGTTCAGAAATATTAACCAAAGAGTAATCATAGTGCCACAACCTGGAAATACTACCCCCCCCGAAATCCATACTCATTACTGTCGCAGATAGGAGGAAGCATATCCTACAGATATTATTTTTAGTGATTAATTAATACTAACATCTTGGTTCCATGCTCTTAATGACTAATACAGAGTAGAATGCCCACTTTCTATTTAAGCATTCAAACCATGCAAAAAGCTACACAGGCCCCGGCCACACGGCAGGGGAAAATGCGCTCGAAGGCGCGGCTTTTAAAAGCCGCGCCAACGTTGATACGGCTCGGCGGGATCCCACGGATCCCCCGGCCGAGCCGCCTTTTCTCCCCGGCGCGATCAAACGCCGGAGAGAAAAGACGGCTCTAACCGGGAGCCGGCCGATCTGCGCATGTCGGAGCATGCGCAGTTCGGCTCCGGCCCGGGGTTGAGCCGGCGCAAGGGAGCGCCGGCGATCAGACGCCCGGGAAGAAGCGCCTCATCCGTTTGAACCACCGAGGTAGGTGGTTCAGTTTGAGGCGGTTCTTCCCGGGTTTGGGCCAGTTTGGAGGCGGAAGCAGAACGCTTCCCAGATGTTGTGGTTCCCTACAGAAACTGGTGGATAGGGCTTGCTAGATACTGATCAAATTGCCTCCATGTGGTGCCATTCTGCCAATAAGAAGTCCCTTTCTACACCATAGACAGGTGCATGGGTTTTATTTTTCATGGTAATTCATAGCTTGATCTAACTGTTGAGCTGCTTGAATGACTCAATGAAATTTGAGGATTTTTGCTTGTTCTTGGTGTCTGGAGGATGTCATATTTTGACATGGTAAAGGCAAGGGAACTTGTATGTATACATGATCCTTCCTTGGGGCATGTAGTAGTATCAGATGATCTTTTTTAAAGCCATTGCCTGAATAATGCTCACACGATCTCACCACTTAATCCATTATTTTAAAAGTCATAGATGTTAAAAAAAAACTATTACCCAACACTGGTAATATACTTGGTCAATTTTTTTCTTCCAAGTAAAAGAAAGGTTAATATGGGATTATTAATTTTCTTTAATTGCCTTGTCTGGCTAACAGAACCGAACCCCTTAAACCAGCAAGCCAAATTGTACTGGCCTTAACTTGGATAGCCCAGGCAAGCCCAACCTCATCAGATCTTGGAAGCTGAGCAGGGCCAAATCTGACAAGTACTTGGAAGAGCGAGGAATACCAGAGGTGGGACGCAGAGGCAGGCTAGTCAAGCCACCTCTCTGAAAAGTGTCCAAACCCCCAGTTGGGGTCGCCAGAAGTCACCATGACTTCCAGGGAAGCAAGCACACGTGCACACACACACACACACACACACACACACACTTTTTTAGTTATACTGAAATAACATCAATTAAATATCAGGGTTTCCTAAAAGTCACAATACAATCCTTTCAGTATCACAAGCTATGCCAGTCTAAGCCCACTGACGGAGTAACTATGCATATGACATCATTATATTGCTCCAATTCTCTCAACTATACTGGGAAGATCTGAACAACTTTATGTCTCTCTCCTCTTTGCTGACCCCTCCCCTGAGATAACTTTAAAAGTTGCCAAATTTTGCCTATGAGTATGTGGGATATGCAAACAACTGACTGAGTCCCAGTAATTTTACTTACCTGTCCAAGGAAGGTATTACTTTCTTTGTCCCCCACTTTAATTTGTGTTCATTGTTTTGTGCTTGTCACATTGCACATATTTTCCTTTTATTATTTGCTGCTTCTCAGAGCTGATGTTGTACCGAATAAAATTTTATTTGAATTTCGAAGCAAAGGAAATGGAATGTCAAGATTTCTTCCTTAGTTATAATTGTGCCACAGCTAGGACCAATGGCAGAAATAATTGGACATGTCAGAATCTTGAGTCATGGGAAATCCTTAGACACCTGCCATGTACACTGGTAATCCCTGTACATATTTACAGTGCCAAACAAAGATTTTTCATTATAGCTATATATTGTCTTAAAATAATAAATGCAAAGATTACTGATTTCACTCTTACTTCCTATTGGTCTCAACTGTATAACTGTAAAAGCAGTAGACCTGTGGTGTTATTGACATAGCTAAGGACATATTTACTTCATAATGATTTCTGCTAAAGCCAGCAGAATTTATTTATTCAGTATTAGGTTATTATCTTTGTGAATTAATGCTTGTGCTCCACTTAATGGTGGCAAATTTCAGGACAATTTCTCTGTCGTTACCAGCAGGTGTTACTATAACCATGACAAACTGTTGCAAATATGTTAAGTGGAATTTTTTACAATAGTAACTGTCATTAAGTTGTAGCCTTGCATAAATATATGAAACCATTTTTCAATCAATGAATGACAAACAGAAAGGAACCAACCTGCTTTTCTGAATGCAAACAGCCTTTACAAGATACATTCAGAACTATTACCACAACGATAGCTACTAATTACTGTATTATTCATACATATGCCAGATATACATATGACATCCTGAATCTTAAAAGGAAACTTCATTCCTTATACTGGACTGTCCCTTCTTGGCTATTCCAGTACAAGTCTACCAAAAAAAAAAATTAAATAAAGATCATGAATTATTCACCCAACTTCTTGTTTTCGGTATGCAGCATTTTAAAAAGAACCAGCATTGTCTAGGGAGCTGGACTAGGACCTAGGAGACCCAAGTTCAGCTCACCTGTCAGCCGTGGAAGCTTGCTGCGTGACCTTGAGCCAGTCATTTTCTCTCTCTCCCTCCCCCACCTCACAGGGCTGTTTGTTGTTGAGAGGATAAAATGGGGAAGGGGGAATGATTTTGTAAGCTGTTTTGGGTGCCCATTTGGGGAGAAAAGCAGGGTATAAATAAATAAATAAATAAAATTTTAAAATATGTCACATTTAAAATTCTTGCTGTAAGTCTGGAAGGCTTTTTTTTTCCACTTACATTCTTTTCCTAAGTTGTAAACCTGGGTCCAGTTCTTACAGCTTCATAATTGGAAATCCATTTGATAAATGAATAAAGCAACCCCAAATGAAGGTCTCTCAATAAGTTGCTACATCTTTGTATACCAAATGTTAGCATGCCTTTTCATGGGAATCCTTATCCTCTTTAGTACACCTCATAGGAAGAAGAATGGGGGAAATCTGTTTCCTACCAATGATGTTCTCACACAGCTGCAAAGTGGGGAATCTTTCTGTTCTCCACAGTAAACAATGTCATGAGCTCAGATACCACAAATTGCATCTAGTTAGTGGTGCTTATGTGAACCACAATCCTCAAGAAAATGTCACCCCCTGAGCGGCATGTGTCTTGTGTAACCAAGCTACCTCTGGGAACCTCCAGGGCTTCTGTCTGCAGTAAATCCGTACAAGCTATTTGTGAGCAGTGGTGCATTTGAGAAAAGGGGCAAAGAAGGAAAATATCCTCAAAACCATTTTCTTGGCAGCTTGCAGAGACAAACAGGGACTTGTTTTCCCCAGCAGACTCTTGAAAGAACACCCAAGCATTGCAATACATTCGTTTACATCACCTCCAACCAACATTGCCCTCCCCCAGACCGATGAGATTCAAGTCACTGCTGCAGCTACTGTCAAAAATCTAACTAGCTGGTTGCAAGATTTTTTTTAAAAAATCGGTCAGAAAGTTGACTCCGTTTCCCCTTCTGCCGTAGGCATTGCCCCCTCCCCAACACACAGAAACACGCATCACCTCCTTAAGACTGGACCACTTGACAGTCACGCCCTTCCCCCGAGTGTCAGTCTCCACGAGAAAAAGCCAAGGCGACGGCACCCATCCTTACCTCTCCTCCCCGAAGGGTGGGCAGGGCAGGGCTTCCGTGCCTGTGAATGAAGCATTTAAAAAGCACCCAGCCCCGTGAGGCCGACGTTCCTCAGGGCAATGCACAAGAAAAAGCTTGGTCCTACCTGGGCTGGCGTCTGCTGCTGCTGCTGCACAGCTGGACTTCCCGCCTCAGCCGCCCACACCTGGGAGCGCCCCGCCCGCCTGCCTGCCCTCCTCCTCCTGCCTGGCGGCGGGCTGGATCTTGACAGCTGCCCGCCCTTTCCTCAGGGGCGCCGGGCGAGCCGAGTCGATGGGGGCCAAGGGGAGCGTGGGGCAGCGTCAAGCCCTGATTGGACGGGGGTGATGTCACTCTTCAGCCGGGCAAAGAGGGGGACGTTGCTGGGTCAGGCAGGGGCTTCGTTGGGTGGGGAAAGCAGAAGCTGCGGGCGAGGCGAGGGCGAAAAGAGGGTCGAAGGACGCCGCAGGCTCGCCCACGGCCAGCCGCCGCCTCCTGGTGAGCAGGAGGGTGGCAAGGCAACCGGCGCGCTCCGTGCCTACCCGCCCATCTCTTCTCTATTCGCAGTGACACATTATTGCAGGTGCAAAGGCAGCGCAGCAGCCAGAGCGCGCCGGCTCACTGGGCATGTGCGGATCCTCCGTGCACATGCCCAGTGGCGACTTGAAGCCCCCGTGAAGCTGCTTGCCCTTAGCCAGAGACGCTCCCCTGAGGTTCTCTCTTCCCCCCTCTCCCTCCCGCAGGTCCCTTTGCGCCCCCCGCCCCATAATTATGAATAAGGAAGAGGGAGGGGAGACCTCAGGAAGATGCTCCTCGGAACGGCAATCCAGATTGAGGGAGTGATGCGCCCCTGAGCAGCAGTGCTAGGAAACTGGGAGATGAGCAGGATGGAAGAAGGATTGTCTGCAGAGAAAATCCAAAGTGATGCTGAAAGGAATGACTATTGGGGTGCATTTAGTTTATTCGGAATAACTATAGGAATGCACTGATTTTTTTCATAACGCACTGAAAATAACTAGGAATAACTATAGGAATGCACTGATTTTTTCATAAGGCACTGAAACAGATTAAAGCAAAAGGGTTTGGTTGCTGGCAAGATGATCTTTAGGGACCCTCTGAGGCAACTAGATCACGCTGCCTGGGGCAGCAAGGGAAACCCAGTGGGAGAAAGCAAGGCAAGCTGGTGAGTGGGGAGCTACCACTTTGCAAAATCTGATTGTTATAATCAATTTGCAAAATTCCTCAGTCTACAGAATGTTAGTGTTCTTCTCTGCCTTATGTGTTATTTTATATTGTGAAACAAGACAAAGTCCCATGTCAAAATAAACCACAGATAAGATTTCAGTCCAGATGTTTTTCACCCAACTTCCTATGCCCCACATGAAGGCAAATCAGTGTAGTCTTGCCTACATGAAAAACAGACACCCAGAGTTGTTTCATCTCATTGGAATAAAAAACAAGCAAACAAGAACATTACTAAGGAAAATCCAAAATCATACCATCAAGCCACCCACATTAAGAAATGGATATTTAGACCTACCTGGTAAAATTGCTAATCCTAGAATCAAAATGCTTTCTTGTAATAGTCTAGTGTCTAATTTATGTGTTCTTATTTCTCCTGAATTATTGATGGATTTGCCAAAGGAAAGTCCTCAACCAAGTACAAGATTTGGAAACTGCTGAATCAGAAGATGTCAGAACCAGAGAAGTGTCCATATCATCCAAGAAGATACAGACATTGCCAGTTTATATCAGTCATTCTGATGACATTCATTAGAGGGGTTCTCCAGTGAAAGTTCTGTTTATCTGCAACTAATTTGTACATTTCTATAACTCTGAAATGAAACCCTGTTGGACTTGCCACTGATCCATCTTGGTGACCTACCCACAGCACTCTCATAATTTAGAATGGTGGGTTTTACTAATGACATTAGAGGGAAAAAATAGCAAATATAGTTAGATCTGGATATTCAAGTTCCTTAGCTATCCTTAGGGACCTCTCTTCCAAGCATTACAAAGAAGCAGAGGCAACAGAACTATGTGTGATTATGTTTACTTTGAAAAGTACCAGTCTATCTTGATAAAATCAAGATCAAAGTTTTCCACACACCACAGCTTTAAGTTAATTTGTTTAACAAATTTCTTTGTAACACGTTCTATATAACCTTTTCTTTAGAAAATCTATATGCTGCTTTCAATGACCTGCTGTAAGACAGTTCACCAAGTAAAAAAATGCAATAAAATCTATAAAACAATAGCTCAATCAGTAATAAAACAGAATGCATAAAACAACATTCAGTAACCAGAAAAGAGACAAAAACAGATAAATAGGAAACTTCTCCATTAAAAACCTGGGTAACATATTTTGATGTGATGCCTAAGAAAAGTATATTAGGTGTCAGGCAAGGCTCAAAGGGGTGGGGGGGATTCCACTGGTGAAACACCCTGTTTCTAGCTACCACCTGTGTGCCACACCTGCAGGTGGGGACACAGAGAGCAGAGCTTGGGAAAAGATCTTAATTGGCAGGCTGGCCAGTATGGAAAGATGCAGTTCTAAAGTACCTTAGCCCCAAACCATTAGGATCTTAAAGGTGAGATCCAGCATTTTGAGTTTTGCCCAAAGTAGACAGCTAGTGCAGATCTTTCAGTACAGGGATGGTAGTCTTCTGGTCCCTGGCAACAAATGCTGCATTTTCAGTTAACTGAAGTTTATGGACGTAAGCAGCCCCATGTCAGGCATGTTACTATAATCTTGTATGGATATGACCAAAGCTCTCGATGACCCTGGCAAGCTCATGCCTCCCAAGGAACATCCATAGTTGGATTATCAACTGAAGCAAGATGCTACATGACACAAAGAATATCTGAACCTCCAACCATAAGCCAAGGACCAGCAGCAGTGAGCTATAAAGCTGCTCCTTCAGGGGAAGTGCAGCAGCCCTTCTAGGATAGGCTCTCAGTTCTCAAGCAGCTTTGTCATTGACCAACAGCCCAGTCTTGTCTGAACTGAGCTTCAGTTTACTGAAAAGAAGAAGGGGACAGCAAAGGATGAGATGGTTAGACAGTGTTCTTGATGCAACAAACATGAAATTAAGCAAACTCCGGAGGATGATTGTTATGTATTCAGTTATCATTGTTTGGTATGAGCTTTAGGTACAGCTCCATAGAAGTGCAGCATCCCAGAATAAGAGACCGGATTGGTCAATACCACTGGTAGGCCAATCCAGAGAGACACTGACTTTCGGCGGGAACAATTCTTATTGGTCCTAAGTGCCTTTCTCTGGTTGGTTGTTATCTGTTGAGGAGTGTGGTTCTCCTCATTCAAAATGTATAAATTTAGCTTGTTCTGTGTGTAAGTTGCCCTGTGTTAAAAGTTATGAGCTGAATATAATGACATTGAGAATGTGTGGTTTGAGGGAGGGAAAAATCTATTTCAAAAATGTATAAATTACTGTTAAAATGGTACACTGAGGATGAGACAGTTAAAGAACAAATGTTAAAATGGGCAGTAAACATGAACAAAGAGGTAACGGAGTCTTGGGAGTATTTATGGGAAAATGCGCTAAAAATATCAACATGTAATAATTTTAAAGAATATTGTTATAAGATGATGTATAGGTGGTATATGATGCCAAAAAGATTGCTAATATGAATATTAATATGTCAAACAAATGTTGGAAGTGTAAAAAGGTTGAGGGCTTGTCTTATCATATGTGGTGGACTTGTGAAAAAGCAAAAAAATTCTGGAGTGAGATTCATGTAGAGATGGAAAAAATTGTAAAATGTAAATTTAAGAAAGAACCAGAAATTTTACTTTTGGGGCTAAAAATGGAAGAGGTCAAGGTGGCTAAAAGGACATTGATGTGGTATATGATAACAACAGCCAGAATGACCTATGCTCAATGCTGGAAGCAAGATGAAGTCCCGAGAGTTGAAGATTGGATTAAAAAGTTATTGTTTTCGGTTGAAATGGACAAGATGACGCGGAAGCTTAATAATATGGAAGCAGAGGACTTCTAGAAAGACTGGAAAGACTTAAAAGACTACTTGGAAAAATATTGGGATGTAAGAGACAACTTATTTTGCTTTAGTAATTATTGAATATTGAACTTCGATAACATGAAAGGATAGAGACATAACTGTAATAGTTGACTAATAGTTACCTAGTGAATTTGTAATGAAGAAGTGGATGGAGGAGAAAGGTTAAGAAATATGCAGGAGGCCGTAAGCACTGTGGGAAGCCATGCAGGGGGGGGAAGGGAGGGGGGTAGGATGTAACGGGTATAAAATGTATAACTAATGTTGGTTGTGATTGATTATATCCTAAATAAAAATTTTGTTTACAAAAAAAAAGTTATGAGCTGAATAAAAGAAGTCACTTGATTAAGAGCTGCCTCGACCTCAGTTCATAATAATGATGGAAGCCAGGAGGGCTTGGCGTGATGTGGTCCATGGGGTTACGAAGAGTCAGAGTTGACTGTGCGACTGAAAAACAACAACAATTACTGACCCTAATCCATCCCATTAACTTCCCCAGGCATCTGTTCAGAACTTCCACAGTACCACCCAACTCATTCGCTTATCAGTGGTAATACCTCTCCCAGAGGTTTCATAGAGATGTGAAACAGCATGAGGAACCAGATGGACCCCTGCAGGACTCCACTGTATAATGCCATAAGGCAGAGCAACAGTTCTGCTGCACCACTTTCTGAAGTCAACAAGTGGAATCAGCAAAGCACAGTTGCCCCCACTCCCATTCATTTTGTTGACTACATTTGGTGAGAAGTATGCCTGTGAAACTGTACATAGTTTTCAGACTGGGCACCAGTCTCAAATGTTGTATCTTTAAATCCTGAAATAAAGTAGAGCAAACCCCAACCAAAAATGGGGTAAAGGAATAAACTGCCTTCCACAGATATACTGGAGAGAAAATCATTTTCTCCCGGTGATTATCAGTTGCAACTGGGGAAATACCATGGCATTTTTCTCTAACAGTTGTAATTAGAGAGTTTTTTAATGGCCAATTACTTCTGTAGCCTAACGTGCACTTATATTTCTCTATGTGAATGTAAATGTAATCCTGAAAGCATTGCTGTAACTTCTTGATTGTGATTGTAGGTTTATGTGTGGTGGTATATGAGTATGCAGATTTATTTATTCTACAGTAAAAATAAAGTTCACAGTGCAGATATGTATTCAACAAAGAAAAGAAGGCAGACAATAGTAGGTGTGCACTGTCATAGACTGTAGAGAAAGAATGCTCCCTCCACTGGTTCTCAATGAAAACTTTAGACTAGGTATTTTTCTGTTTTCTGAGTGAAGAGAATAGGTATAAACTGGCAGTGGCAACTAATCACTTTCGGGAGATTATGTCATAATCAAAGCAATGTATTTCTTACAGACATCAAATTTAGCACAGTTTCTGTGCACATTCCATGTATTTCAGTGCCTGCCGTCAAGAATTTTTTTTGCCAGGAGTTAAGATGGCTGACAGGAATATTTTAAGGAAGGGTTTTTTTTAAAAAAAAAATGCTATCACATGTGTGACAGATACTTTCTCTGCACTGCGTACCATCATGTCTCCCAGAGCCCTTCCCCCCAAATACTGTTAGTATAGCCCAAACTGCTTTTTCGAGAGTAAAGGGATCCACAAAGCACAACACAGAGAGAGAACTAATACACAGCACACTGTGCGCTCCAAATTTACAATATGCATCATATCCACACTGCACTCTAGCTATTTCCGCAGAAATTGCTGCAGTACTATAGAATGCTATGGACAGAGATCACATGCTCACTCATGAATATTTTAGGAAGCACTTACTTGTCTGATGGAAAAATTCTGAAAGGAAGGCAGAGGTAAGTCCTATGTGTGAATTTGTCTGTCCAGCACTAACTGAAGAATAGCGGCACAGAGCACTAACCTCCTTTTTACACATCCTCTAGCAAATAAATTCACTTGCCTTCACATGAGACTGGAAAGGGGGTCATCCATTTGTTGTTATTACAACTTAACAGAGACACAAGCCAGCAGCAGCTTTATTCGTATGACACAATTTCTGCAATCTTTGAGAGGATTAATAAGATTAGAAGCCCTCATTGTTTAGTTTAATGGCTGTTTATTTCAAGGGGGGAAGTGACTTGTAAACAGTGAGAAGTAGCCATATGTTAGTCTCCCTTTGGCAGCTACCAAAAACATAATGTAAAAGCAAAAGATACAAACTCATGCACCTAAGCATAGATGTTATCTATTAAAATATGTTATACTTTGGAGGTCAGATGTGTTAAATATGGTTCTCAGGGTGTTCTCAGGTGCTCTTAAAATCTCATAGCAGCATATACAGCTACAAGAGCCAGGCAATGCTCAAAAATATGTTTTGACACTGATTTTTTTTAAAAAAATATATCATTAAATAGGAAACATAAAAGTCAGACTTAAATCTTAATCACTAATTCAATTTCATCATTTGTATCAGAGGTTTTGACCATGTATTTGCCTTGTGTTTTTTTTAAGTGCAGTACTTTAATGTAATGGAATATACATAAGACAGTAAGGCAAATTGCTTGGGACTGATCAAAATAGTCAGCCAATCAAAAGTTTGAATAAATGGCTGTGACACTTACATGGAGTGAGACAAAGAAAGCACACAGAGAGAAAATTTACATAACCAGAAAATTCAAGTGTGTGGTTTTTTAATTGATTTGGCTAGCAAATTTGGCTTAGCTAATTAGACTATGTTGGAACAATACACTGAAGAACTATACCGAAGAGATGGCAGGATGACAGAGTCCTTCCATAAAAAATAGTTTGAGGAAGAACCTGCAATTTTAGAATTTTAGAAAGAAAGAATTTTAGAAAGCTGTACTCAAAGCAATTGGGAGAAACAAATCACCAGGACAAGATGGAATGCCAACAGAGATTTTTCAAGCCACAGAAACAGAGTCCATCAAAATCTTCACAAGAATACCTATGTCAACACATAAGGAAAACCGAACAATAGCCCACAGACTGAAAAAGCTCAATCTACATTCTAATTCTGATGGGGGGGGGGGAGCCAAAGATTGCAGCAACTATCACCATCACATTAATTTCTCTTGTGAGTAGATGCTCAAAATCTTACAACAAAGAATGTTACCATATATGGAATGAGAAATGCCAGATGTTCATGCTGGATTCAGAAAAAGAAGAGGCACTAGAGATCATATTGCAAATCTATGTTGGTTACTGGAGCATATGAGAGAATTTCAGAAGAAAATCAACTTGTGTTTCATGGATTACAGCAAAGCTTTTAACTGTGTGGATCATGAAAAGCTATGATTGGTTTAAAAAGAAATGAGTGTGACACAATATCTGATTATTTTGATGTGCAACCTATACTCTGGACAAGAGGTTATTAGGACAAAATATGGAGAAACAGAATGGTTTCCAATTGGCAAAGGAGTCAAAGACGTATTTTATCTCCCTTTCTGTTCAGTCTGTATGCAGAACATATAATAGAGAAAGCTGGATTAGAGTTAGATGAAGGTAAAGTGAAAAGTGATGGGGGGGAACATTAACAATTTGAGACATGCAGATGATACCACATTACCGTTAGAAAGTAGTAAAGACTTGAAAGAATTCCTGGTGAAGGTTAAAGCAGAAAATGCCAAAGCAGGATTATAGCTGAACATCATGAAGACAAAAGTAATAACCACTGAGGAATTACACAACTTTAAGGTTGATGATGAAGAAATTGAAATTAAAGATTTTCTGTTCCTTGGCTCCATCATCAACCAAAAGGGAGACTGCAACCAGGAAATCAGAAAGTGATCAGCACTGGGAAGGGCAACCATGAAGAAGCTAGAAAGATTGACTAACATCAAAATCATTCATACCATAATATTTCTCATTACTATGTATGGTTGTGAAAGCTGGACAATGATGAAAGCTGACAGGAAGAAAGTTGACTCATTTGAACAGTGGTGTTGGAGGAGAGTTTTACAGATACCATGGACTGCCCAAAAGACAAATAAGTGTGTTCTAGATCAAACCAAGCCTGAACGCTCCCTGGAAGCTAAAATTACTAAACTGAGGCTATCATAAGAACATAAGAGAAGGCATTTTGGATCAGGCCAATGGCTCATCCAATCCAACGCTCTGTGTCACACAGTGGCCAGAAGCCACATAGCCATCAGGAGGTCCACCAGTGGGGCCCCATATTTTGATTATATTATGAGAAGACAAAAGTCACTGGAAAATATAATAATGCTAGGAAAGTTTTAAGGCAGCAGGAAAACCCTATCAAGAAAGCCATGGCCTAAGGCTGTGGGCAGGTCGACACTTACCTACATTGTTGGTGGGAGTGCCCGAGAATTGTCAAATTTTGGGGAAAGATTCGAAAACAGATTTACGATATAACTTCATATAATCTTAATTTCAAGCCTGAAATTTTCTTACTAAACCACTGGGATACTGACATAGATAATAGAAATAAGGAAATAATATTTTGACTTTTGCATCAGCTCGCCTAACAATAGCGTCATGGTGGAAATCTTCATTGCCGCCAACAATATCCGTTTGGCATGAAAAAGTGTGGGAACAATTTGTGATGGCAAAAATCACAGATAAAGTACATAGGGCACAAATATCTCAGACATCCAATTCCAAATTTGAGTCAATCTGGTTTCCAATATTTTCATATCTCACTATGCATGATATTCTACCTGCAAACTTACATTATCATAAATGGCTAACGTTATGAAACATTATTATAAAGGTTTGTCGGGAAGAGGTGATATTCATAATCCTTACCTCTTTAATTCTGCGGACCAATAACCTTATGTATTATAGAAGGTCTTTCGGATGAAGTGTTACGATTTACAATAATTACTGACTTAGCTTGCGATTGTAATTAAGATGCACCTTCATCTTGATGTATCTTTGTTAATGGCGATAGTATAGCTCAACTTGTTTTGAAAAAATTAAAAAATAAATTATATAAAAAAGAAAGCCATGGCCCTCTGTCTGCAAGACCTGAGAAGTCTGTTAATGATAGGATGTTTTGGAGGTCATTAATTCATGGCTGACCTGAATAGCCCAGGCAAGCCCGATCTCATCAGATCTCAGAAGCTAAGCAGGGCCAACCCTGGCAAATACTTGGAAGGACAACCTCCAAGGAATACCAGGGCCAGGACAAAGAGGCAGGTAATATATGCCACCTCTCTGAAATGTCCTAGCTTCACTAGGGGTGGTCAGAAGTCACCAAGACTTCCAGGCACACAAACATAAACACACACACACACAAAAAATCCCAAAAAAGTATTAATTCATAGGGTTGGAAGTGACTTGACAGCACTTAACATATGCACACATAAGTTTTTTAAAATATCTTTGTCTTGCAGCCTCACTTGATGGTCCCATGGGTAGAAGGTCCCTCTCACCCCTTCTGGGAAGCTATTGCACAGTGGAAACTGAAAAGCAGATAATATGCTCAAGAGTGAGGGGGCAGCTATGAGTCCCTTTTATGAGGACCATAACTGTTCCACAGGTCCATATTGGGAGAAGGTGCTTCAATATACACATAAAAAGGTCATGAAGATTTAAAGGGAAAGGTATTGATTTTCTATTCCTCTCTCATCTATTTGCTTTTTAGAAATCCCATATGCCCAACTGCACAAAAAGTCTTTTCATAGTGCACAATCTTTGACACTGCACAAAATGTATCTAGCTACATGTTAGCATCTATGCTAATGGCTGTCACTGTGTCTACTACATGACTATTGGTCTGCTACATGTTCATCGGTAGTCCTAGTGAGGGTTGGAGAGCAAAAAAAAAATCCCAATTATTTATAGAGGAAGTTCATAATCAGCAGACAATTTGAGAGGATGGGATGTCCATCAGTCTGCTCTGTCTGGCAGAAGGTCTCCCAATTCTTAAGTGAAGGTCTTTTGCAGCTCTGCTATAGAAATCCTTTGTTAGATATACAAGGCGTTGAATCTTCAGTCCTCTACATGCACGATGATGTGATCTCAGCCTTTCCCCTATAAAGGGAGCATTTTTAAATGGTGGGAAAACACTGTTGTTCAGACGTTTGAGGGGGTAATTTTCATTGCTGGCATGGTCCACTGGGGAATTCTGTGCAAGGCTCTTCTATACTTATATTTATAAGCTTCTATGACCAAAGGTCTTAAGCTCAAGATCTGGGCCCTGCGGGACTTGGCGC
This sequence comes from Gekko japonicus, assembly GCF_001447785.1. Taxonomy (NCBI): domain Eukaryota; kingdom Metazoa; phylum Chordata; class Lepidosauria; order Squamata; family Gekkonidae; genus Gekko; species Gekko japonicus. The sequence continues at coordinate 976,170 of NW_015168663.1, read as the reverse complement.
AGTTCCGCAGGGCCTGTAAGACGAAGCTCTTCCGCCAGGCTTTTGAGTAGGAGCCGCCACCATCACTATACCATCACTGTACCACCACCACTAAATGGAGTGGGTGTCATCGGGGAATGAGATGGCCCTGGAAGGAAGGACGGATCGCTGTACCACCTGGAGTCTATCGTGTCGCTCTGGGACCACTTTGTTATGTGTGACCCCATCTGTTATTTGTGACATCTAGAGCACTTGTATTTTTTAATTTTTATATGAATGGTTGTTTTATTGCTTGTTTTATTCTGAGGTTATCTGTAGAATTCTGGCATATGTGCCTCATTTGTTAGCCGCCCTGAGCCCATCCGGGGAGGGCGGGGTATAAATGTAATAATAAAAATAAAATTAAAAAATTATAAAATATGAATATACGACATTAGAGCAAGGCTCTTCTCTTACTCTATTTGGAAATTTATCCAAAGAGTTGACGTGAGGCATAAGTAATTGTCTCCATCAGTCTACACATGAGATTTTTCAAGTGTGTGGTCTGCAAAGAGCTGGCTGGTCACCTAGTGCTAGCTCTTCATATCCAGCTGTTAAATTCCATTAAAAGGCAGCTCAAAATGTCATTCAACATTTCCCCTTTAATATCATTGTTCAGTGTCAGCAATTAAAGTAATTGCTATAGAGATGCTGATGATCATGAAAGGCTGCAGAGGTGGTCCTCAGATGACAGTGAGATCCAAGTGTGATTCCCCCCCCAATATATTTATTCCTGTCCATAGATGAACAGGAAATTAAAATTGTTTCCTTCAAATTGCAGTCACAATTATCTGCAACTACTATTTGAAATCTAGGTCAAGAGCTCTTCTCTTCTCAGCTTCTCAGTTGTGGGGCTTACTGGGTAGCATTGATCTTCCTTAGTCTAGCCTATTTTACTAATTTGCTGTGTGACATTTCACTTGAATGAAGGTCTAGGTGGAATGCAATAAATTGACAAAAATGTGTAGCATCACGGAGAACAGTGAGAGAAGGGATGTAGACAGAGAGGCCACATTCACTTGGATCCCACAGATTTGTACAGGCAGAAGAGACAAGTTTTGCCAATATGCCTTTTTGTATAGACCTTCAACTCTGTTCCGAGGAGCAACATTTTTGGAGATATTTGGGGCTGCAATGGGTGGGGGAAGACATAAATGTCCCTAGTATTATTTCCCATCCATACTTCTCTATTTTGAGGGAGGAAGGATATAAGAGGGCAGAGGTGTTGTTACAAATTTGTACCAGGCCCAGAGAAATGATGCTTGGGCCTTGAAATGTATTAGGAGTTCTGTGGAGCAATTATTTAAGATGCCGTTTAACTTCTGTACAATCCATGCTTTTTTTTCCTTTCATTTTTTTCCTGACACAGGCTCTATATCTCAGTTTTGTGAGGGGAGATATTCAACAGCTGCTGCTTTATTTCACACAGAAATCCAGAAACGTGCAGAAATTAAACCAGTGGGATTTTGGTCCAGTGTGCCTTCCACTGTGGGGAAAATAAGCTTTATGTATTCCTGTTCTTCATGTGACTTTAAATTCTTCAGAAATAAAGACAGCCTTGGCAAAACAACTAGGTGTAATGTATCCATCTCCGACCACGTTCGAGGCTAGCTCTCCCCGCGGTCATGCGAAGCGAGCCGGGAACTTTGTCTTGTTCTTTCCTAAATAAAAGTATGAGAGCTGAAATCACTAGTAAGTCTCAGTACTTTTCACTAGGATATGTCACAACAAGGTATGTACTAAAAATTACTTTTGAAATGAGAAGTGCCTAGTAAGTTAATGTTTTAGCCAATGAATGTGAAAAGTCAGCTGATGTGCCGTGAAAAGTGTATAGATGAGTTAATGTTGACTTTATGTGTCTTTAAATATATTATTTATACATATGTAAAGTAATTTAGGAGCTGCGGTAGCTCAAGTGGTTAAGACGCTGAACTGCAGGCTGTGGAAGGTTGGTAGTTCAGCAGTTTGAGACCCTGGTGTGCCGCATGACGGAGTGAGCTCCCGTCTCTAGTTCCAGCTCCTGTCAACCTTGCAGTTCGAAAGCAAGAAATTGCAAGTAGATAAATAGGTACCACTTCGGTTCCGTGCACCTTGGTGTTTAGTCATGCCAGCCACATGACCACGGAAATGTCTTTGGACAGCGCTGGCTCTTAGGCTTTGAAACGGAGATGAGCACCGCAACCCTAGAGTTGGACTCGACTGGCTTTCGAGCAAGGGAACCTTTACCTTTAAAGTAATTTAATGTTTAAAATAATAAAATATATTAAAAGACAGATATTTCCAAACTGGCCCTGCACATATGTTTGCGCATTTTAAATGTACATTGCAACCACATGGGATATCAGCACAGAGAAGCATGCATCTCAATGTGCATATGAAGAGTTGCAAACCTCCCATTGATTCTAATGGATCAGTACAGCAACCTTATACCCCAATCCAGCAAGAAAAATCTTTTGCATGTGGATATGGATGCATTTCCAGTCCTTTATTGGACCTGGGCCCCATTTAAGTGGCTGGTTGCATTTTGTGATATGAGCAGGGATGCACATCTTCCTTTGGAGGCCACAGATTGTTTTTGATATCTAGAACTGGATGCAAGCCAAAATGGTTGTTCTAAAGAACAAATACAAAGAGCTTTTTTGGTATTATTAGACATTCTCATATCAACCTACCAACTGGTATTTATAAGTAGCATTTGTCATTCAAATTCCTATATATCCCACTATACATATTCTGTAACATAAGCCATTCCTTGATTGAATATGAATGCTATAGAACAGCTGTCCCTGACTCCTATGGTTGCCAACTCCAAAGTAACTGTTTTCTCCAGGGAACTGATTTCCGTCATCTGGAGATCAGTTGTAATTCTGGGAGATCGCCAGGTCCCACCTGGAGGTTGGCAACCCTACATCACTTCTGCTGTATATTTAAAACAGGTACATATATACCTAAAGGCATGCCTTAGCAACTGAAAAAAGGAAAAAGAACTGTGACAATTTAGCGCTTAGTAATATATTCATAAATCATAATATACAATAACAGAAAATAAGTAATATATATAGTGAATGTAGACGGTGGTCTCCGGAATGGTGTGCCGTTTCGACAATGATCTTCTTCTGAACAAGGGTGTGTACAAAAACTGTCTTTCAACAATTCATACAAAATAAATTGCTGAAAAAGTTCACAAAAATATAAAGATGTAATACATTTCAAATATCAAAGATGTAATTTAATATTTGTTTTCCAGCAGGTGCTAGCAGGTATACAGCACAGGAACAAGGACGAACACTTCTCGAGTCTATCTGCGTTCGTTTCGAGTGATCTTTCTCAATCTCCTATCAACAATAACAAATACAATATAATAGGAAACAAGAAACTCCAAAAAGTCTCACAAATGACTTAAATACAACTTAATAAAATTGTGAAATAATACATACAGTCTTCAATATTCAATGAACTTCTGCAATTCAATGCACCACAAGGGTATCCAAAACATTCTGTCAATTTAAACATAATAACAAATATTAAATATAGTTAATGTTCAATAAACAAATCAACAGTCCAAAATAAAGGTGGTCATCCTGAATACTATATATCAATAACTCACCAAAATGGCTCACACAGCTCCTACACACTGATTCTTTTACATGGACAAGTCAGTCTTACTAGTTAATTGGAAGCTTCCTCTATAAATACAAAGTGCATATCCGGTTTGGGCAGCCAACTGACCAGAAGAGAAGGTAAGTATGTCATAAGTTGGCTCCTACACACTGATTCTTTTACATGGACAAGTCAGTCTTGCTAGTTAATTGGAAGCTTCCTCTTTAAATACAAAGTGCATATCCGGTTTGGGCAGCCAACTGACCAGAAGAAAAGGTAAGTATATCATAAGTTGGCAACCAGCTATTTACAAAGAGGGTAAATATGTGGAAGAGTATAGAACAAAGTATATTAAGAATAGAGAATCTCATGAAGGGTTTAAGGAACATAATAACAGGCAGGGATATAGGAGGGTGTAGATTCATTCTCCTAAAAAACATGATAAATCAAGGGCAGCATTGAGACCAGTGGGATATTCTGTTTTTAATACAAAAGTCCAGAAAGCCTCTCTTTGCAGTAATATTCTCTGCATGTCACTGTGTGTATAAGGTTTGGGTTTCACCACTTCCAAGACTACACATTTAAAGTCATTGGGTCCGTGGCCCGCTATATCAAAATGCTGGACCATAGGAGCCGTTATACATTTATGCTTCAATTTCGATCTGTGTTCCAGGATCCTAGTTCTCAATGCTCTTGAAGTTTGCCCGACATACCTGTGCGCACAAGCACATGTAATTAGGTAAATGACGGACTTCGTGGCACAAGATGAAAAATGGGTGAGTGTTTTCTTAAAATTCAGTTCCGGAAAATCCAGAACACCTGTCTCTGACATCAAAGAACAGGCCGCACAGTGACCACATTTGTGATGCCCAGGTGGTAAAGTGTCTTGCACAAGAACTTTAAAGGCGTCTGCTCTGACAAGTTTGTCCCCAATGTTCTGTGTTCTTCTAAAGCCTATATGAGGAGGTAAAGAGCACGCCCCAATATCCCCCAAAATGTGCCAATGCTTGAGAATGATTTTTTTAATAATATAAGATCTATTTGTATGTTCTACCGCCCAGAATAATCTGTTGTCATTTTTACGATCTAGTTTAGATTGGAACAGTTCCGGGCGGTCCCGCCGTTCCGCTCGGAAACGGGCACTCTGAATCACATTTAAAGGATACTTTCTATTTATAAATAGGCTACTAAGTCTATCTGCCTCCAATAGAAAGTCCTCAAACGTAGTTGAATTTCTCCTGGCCCTCAAAAACTGTCCATAAGGTAAATTATTCTTCAGATGTTGTATATGGAACGAATCAAAATGAAGTAATGAATTTTTATCAGTTTCTTTATGATAGGGGCGGACTGCCAAACTACCATTGTTAACATACACAGTGGTGTCCAAAAAATTAACTCCAGTCATACTGGCAGTATGAGAGAACTTGATGGATGGATGAACCGTATTAATCCATTGTACAAAAGATAATGTAACATCCATATTTCTGATCACAAGAAATAAATCATCAATGTACCGTTTATAAATCAAAATGTCTTTAAAGTAAATATTAGTGGTATTATTAATAATCCAATCACTTTCAAATGTGCCCATAAATAAATTAGCGACACTGGGTGCGAAGGAGCTACCCATGGCAACACCTTTGACTTGGAGGTAAAATTCATCACCAAATCTAAAATGACTTTTCTCAAAAATAATATCAATGAGATCTAGAAGGAAATGGGTGGGTGGATGTAAATGAGGTCTCCTTTCAAGTGTTCTTAACAGGCACAGCCTAGCTTCTTCGTGGGGGATGTTAGTATACAAAGCCCCCACGTCCATGGTAAGAATCACCGCCCCTTCTGGTATGTGCTTACCCTCAATATGTTGTATAAAATCCCTAGTATCCTTAATATAAGAATCTAAAGAGCTAACAAAAGGTTGGAGAAAAGAATCCAGGTACATAGATAGTGGTTCAAGCAGGGAATTCGTCCCAGAGACTATAGGTCTACCTGGCGGAGGAAACTCAGATTTATGGATCTTGGGGAGTGTATAAAAAATAGGCACTCTATAATGTTTTTTCTTCAAAAACTCTGCCGTCTGTGTAGATATATATTCGAAAAGGATCCCTTCATTAACTGTTATAGCAATGAGTCTAATTATTTCATTGGAGGGATCACATTCCATCCTCTTATAAAACTCAGTGTTGTTTAGTTGTCTTCTTACTTCAGCTATATAATCGGTCTTATCCTGAATGACAACTGCTCCTCCCTTATCTGCACCTTTAATTATGATATCCTCCCACTCCACTATTTGTTTTAAACTTTTCCACTGCTCTATGTTAAGATTGAATCTAATAGGTATTTTATTTTGTTCCATGGATAATATATCCTCCAATACCCTGCGCTCAAAAACCGTAATAGAAGCATGATAAACAGGTGGATTAAACTGGGATTTTTCTTTAAAAGGGGTAATTATCACAGACTCAGAATCTGCAAAGAACACTTTCAGTTTAATGAGTCTTATCAGCTTGAATATATCAATCCTTGTTTGAAAGGCATGGTACGTGGGAGAAAAGACAAAACCCAAGCCTAAATTAAGTACGTCATGCATATCCTTGGTTAAAGTCTTGCTAGATAAGTTAACTAATAATTTTTCTTCCTCCCTCGTTTGTAGCCCTGATAGGATGATTGCTCTCTCTTGCTTTTTGCTCTGCGTTCTAAAAAAGCCCGTCCAGCATTTCCCTCCTCTCCAGAAGTGGTAGCAGAATCCTCCGCTTCAGTAGTTTCCATATCAGATAAAGGTGTTTTAGTGTC
>NW_015168663.1:960977-968684 GCF_001447785.1 Gekko japonicus | reverse complement strand
TGGACGGGCTTTTTTAGAACGCAGAGCAAAAAGCAAGAGAGAGCAATCATCCTATCAGGGCTACAAACGAGGGAGGAAGAAAAATTATTAGTTAACTTATCTAGCAAGACTTTAACCAAGGATATGCATGACGTACTTAATTTAGGCTTGGGTTTTGTCTTTTCTCCCACGTACCATGCCTTTCAAACAAGGATTGATATATTCAAGCTGATAAGACTCATTAAACTGAAAGTGTTCTTTGCAGATTCTGAGTCTGTGATAATTACCCCTTTTAAAGAAAAATCCCAGTTTAATCCACCTGTTTATCATGCTTCTATTACGGTTTTTGAGCGCAGGGTATTGGAGGATATATTATCCATGGAACAAAATAAAATACCTATTAGATTCAATCTTAACATAGAGCAGTGGAAAAGTTTAAAACAAATAGTGGAGTGGGAGGATATCATAATTAAAGGTGCAGATAAGGGAGGAGCAGTTGTCATTCAGGATAAGACCGATTATATAGCTGAAGTAAGAAGACAACTAAACAACACTGAGTTTTATAAGAGGATGGAATGTGATCCCTCCAATGAAATAATTAGACTCATTGCTATAACAGTTAATGAAGGGATCCTTTTCGAATATATATCTACACAGACGGCAGAGTTTTTGAAGAAAAAACATTATAGAGTGCCTATTTTTTATACACTCCCCAAGATCCATAAATCTGAGTTTCCTCCGCCAGGTAGACCTATAGTCTCTGGGACGAATTCCCTGCTTGAACCACTATCTATGTACCTGGATTCTTTTCTCCAACCTTTTGTTAGCTCTTTAGATTCTTATATTAAGGATACTAGGGATTTTATACAACATATTGAGGGTAAGCACATACCAGAAGGGGCGGTGATTCTTACCATGGACGTGGGGGCTTTGTATACTAACATCCCCCACGAAGAAGCTAGGCTGTGCCTGTTAAGAACACTTGAAAGGAGACCTCATTTACATCCACCCACCCATTTCCTTCTAGATCTCATTGATATTATTTTTGAGAAAAGTCATTTTAGATTTGGTGATGAATTTTACCTCCAAGTCAAAGGTGTTGCCATGGGTAGCTCCTTCGCACCCAGTGTCGCTAATTTATTTATGGGCACATTTGAAAGTGATTGGATTATTAATAATACCACTAATATTTACTTTAAAGACATTTTGATTTATAAACGGTACATTGATGATTTATTTCTTGTGATCAGAAATATGGATGTTACATTATCTTTTGTACAATGGATTAATACGGTTCATCCATCCATCAAGTTCTCTCATACTGCCAGTATGACTGGAGTTAATTTTTTGGACACCACTGTGTATGTTAACAATGGTAGTTTGGCAGTCCGCCCCTATCATAAAGAAACTGATAAAAATTCATTACTTCATTTTGATTCGTTCCATATACAACATCTGAAGAATAATTTACCTTATGGACAGTTTTTGAGGGCCAGGAGAAATTCAACTACGTTTGAGGACTTTCTATTGGAGGCAGATAGACTTAGTAGCCTATTTATAAATAGAAAGTATCCTTTAAATGTGATTCAGAGTGCCCGTTTCCGAGCGGAACGGCGGGACCGCCCGGAACTGTTCCAATCTAAACTAGATCGTAAAAATGACAACAGATTATTCTGGGCGGTAGAACATACAAATAGATCTTATATTATTAAAAAAATCATTCTCAAGCATTGGCACATTTTGGGGGATATTGGGGCGTGCTCTTTACCTCCTCATATAGGCTTTAGAAGAACACAGAACATTGGGGACAAACTTGTCAGAGCAGACGCCTTTAAAGTTCTTGTGCAAGACACTTTACCACCTGGGCATCACAAATGTGGTCACTGTGCGGCCTGTTCTTTGATGTCAGAGACAGGTGTTCTGGATTTTCCGGAACTGAATTTTAAGAAAACACTCACCCATTTTTCATCTTGTGCCACGAAGTCCGTCATTTACCTAATTACATGTGCTTGTGCGCACAGGTATGTCGGGCAAACTTCAAGAGCATTGAGAACTAGGATCCTGGAACACAGATCGAAATTGAAGCATAAATGTATAACGGCTCCTATGGTCCAGCATTTTGATATAGCGGGCCACGGACCCAATGACTTTAAATGTGTAGTCTTGGAAGTGGTGAAACCCAAACCTTATACACACAGTGACATGCAGAGAATATTACTGCAAAGAGAGGCTTTCTGGACTTTTGTATTAAAAACAGAATATCCCACTGGTCTCAATGCTGCCCTTGATTTATCATGTTTTTTAGGAGAATGAATCTACACCCTCCTATATCCCTGCCTGTTATTATGTTCCTTAAACCCTTCATGAGATTCTCTATTCTTAATATACTTTGTTCTATACTCTTCCACATATTTACCCTCTTTGTAAATAGCTGGTTGCCAACTTATGATATACTTACCTTTTCTTCTGGTCAGTTGGCTGCCCAAACCGGATATGCACTTTGTATTTAAAGAGGAAGCTTCCAATTAACTAGCAAGACTGACTTGTCCATGTAAAAGAATCAGTGTGTAGGAGCCAACTTATGACATACTTACTTTCTCTTCTGGTCAGTTGGCTGCCCAAACCGGATATGCACTTTGTATTTATAGAGGAAGCTTCCAATTAACTAGTAAGACTGACTTGTCCATGTAGAAGAATCAGTGTGTAGGAGCTGTGTGAGCCATTTTGGTGAGTTATTGATATATAGTATTCAGGATGACCACCTTTATTTTGGACTGTTGATTTGTTTATTGAACATTAACTATATTTAATATTTGTTATTATGTTTAAATTGACAGAATGTTTTGGATACCCTTGTGGTGCATTGAATTGCAGAAGTTCATTGAATATTGAAGACTGTATGTATTATTTCACAATTTTATTAAGTTGTATTTAAGTCATTTGTGAGACTTTTTGGAGTTTCTTGTTTCCTATTATATTGTATTTGTTATTGTTGATAGGAGATTGAGAAAGATCACTGGAAACGAACGCAGATAGACTCGAGAAGTGTTCGTCCTTGTTCCTGTGCTGTATACCTGCTAGCACCTGCTGGAAAACAAATATTAAATTACATCTTTGATATTTGAAATGTATTACATCTTTATATTTTTGTGAACTTTTTCAGCAATTTATTTTGTATTTACTATACTCTATTTGCTGTACCCCATAGTCTATATGTTTCAACAATTCATTTCTTGGTGACGTATTGGAAATATACTGTTGATTCACTTCATCATGAGGCTATGTTTACAGCTATGTTCTTCAATGGGCTATAATTGCTAAAGAATTGTTGAAAGACAGTTTTTGTACACACCCTTGTTCAGAAGAAGATCATTGTCGAAACGGCACACCATTCCGGAGACCACCGTCTACATTCACTATATATATTACTTATTTTCTGTTATTGTATATTATGATTTATGAATATATTACTAAGCGCTAAATTGTCACAGTTCTTTTTCCTTTTTTCATTGGTCTTATTACTGTGCCCATTCTTGTAACTATTCTATGCCTTAGCAACTGGACAAATGCATTCCTTGCAATTATAGAGAAGCAACGTACACACTACATATTCCTACAGGAATACAAGTAATTATTTACAGTAAAACACAAGATGTGCTTATAAGATCTGTTAGAATGGAACACAATTTAGCAGACTAATTTTACTAAGGGTATTTTACTGCTATTATCTCTATGTTTATTGAACAGGAAACACACTACATTTAAAGATAAGTGGGTTAGCATTTTACAGGTGCCACTAAGAATTTTATTGATCCATATAAAAGTACAGCTTTGCTTGTAACATTACGTACTACAGTTTATTGAATGATTGTTTATGATGGCATTTAGAAACATTTACATATGAATATTTCAGAAGACTATCACTGGTGTAAAGAACCTTAACACAATGAGAACAGCAGCTCATCAACTTCCTACTCTATAGGTACTGTAGAACTCAGGTGACTGATAATGTTATGACAAATTGTGCCAGCACTGCATTGCCTTCCAGCTATGGGCCAGAAGACCCTGAAATATCAGCTCAGAAATGAGCTCACTGGATGGCTTTAGGTATGTCACATTCTTGTACAGGATTTCTCTAAAGTTTACTCTCTTTGCCTAATCTACCTCATAGGATTGTTGTGAGGATAAAATAGAGAAGAAGAGAATGATATAAGTGTTTTGGGTCTCCATTGAGGAGAAAGGTAGGGGGCAGATTTTAAAAAGTTTGGTTGATGAATGGAAAGGAGAGAAAGAAGCAGGAAAACAGGAAAGGAGGTGTAGGCCGCCAGAAGGGTGAGAAATAGAATGAGTAAGGAAATAGAGGAAAAAAGAAGTGCTCCTGTCAACAAATCACTGTGGGTTGCACTTGTGGGTGTATGGCAATCTCACCCTCTCACCTCCCTCACACAGGATTTTCCCTTGGTTTCTTCTTTCTTTCCCGCTGAGCAGCCCCCACATCTATTTTCTTCTTAGGTGTTGTCCTACCTGGTCAAGTTATTCTATATTTTGGTGCTGGCCCAGCCCAGGGACTTGAGAGAAGAGACAAAATCACCTGCCAATATTCTACTTCTATAGTGGTATACAGTGAAGAGTGTGAGCTGGATGGCACAGCACCTTAAGTGACCCTATTGGTCGCCCCTGGCCCCTTCTGGCCTCCAGGACAGGTTCAACAGTGGGCCAGGGCAAGACAAAGCTACCCACACTTGTCACGGTCCAGTCACTTCCCCCCTCCCCATCAGAGAAAGCTGCCTCGGCCACCATTGCCTTCTCTGCTCTCACCCCTGCCCTCCCCACAGGGCCACAAACAGGACCTATGGTAAATCCAGGCCCCCAACTTTTGAAAGTTCAAAAAATAACCAAAATATTTTATTTAACTTGGAGAGGAAAAGATCAGGTAGGATCAGGGATAAGATGTATGAGGTGAACTGATAATAAAAACGGAGGTAACTTTGTAATCATGCTAAATCTGGTTAATATATTTCCAACAAGTGTTTTTTACTTTTCAACAAGGTCTTCGAAATTTTGAGGGGAGAGGCTTTCTTTTCAGTTTCTGCTTTAATTTGCAAGCATAGGTTTCTGAGTTTCCCTGACACTTCACGTTTAGAAGGCAGAACATACAACAAAATTCCCCAAATCCTTCTTGCTACACAGACCAGGGATCGCTTCTTTTTAAAGAGTTATCTCCTTTTACACTGGGCAGGGATTACTTCTCTTAACTAAAAGTGATTTCCCTTTTTGGCATGAATGGGGATCCTCGTTGATCCATTCACTTCTTCTGCCACTTTCCCAGTTCACAGTTAGGGGTAAACTGTCTCTTCAATTGTCAATTCCCAGCTGTTATTTCTTAACTGATGCTCTCCACAGAATTCAGTTTGAACAGCCTGTCACTTAAAAGTTCTTGATTATTATTATGTATTATGTATTAACCCTTAACAATCTGTCACAAGGTGTTATTATCAATATTCCCTCTAAACTCCACAGTGTTGTGAGCAGAAATTCTACCTCGTGAATGAAAAAAGCTAGTAGCATTAAATTTGTGAGTATACATTTGACTATCACGTAAATTAGTTTTTTAGAAGATTAATTCCATAACCTTGTAAAATCTCAGAATAAATTCTTTTAAATTATATTTAAACTATAATTTAAGAATAATTGAAACATTAAAAGAGAAAATGAAATCAAGTCAAATTTCACCCATGCCTTTCCACTATATGTGTACATCTGTCCTCTGGATAACAGGTCTACCGATCTCTTTCCACTATATTGGTAAACCTGGCCTCCAAGGAACAGGTCTACCCACCCCATCATACAAATCATACTGAAAAGCATAATAGGGCTGTGCAAAAAAAACCTCTCTATTTCCGGCTCCATTATAGCCTTTGGGGACCATTATTGTCAGTTGATCTGGGGGTATTTGGGGCTCTGGGGGTGCCTCTCCTCAAAACCCCCTCCAAGTTTCAAAAATAGTGGACCAGGGGGTCCAATTCTATGGGCCCAAGAAGGAGGTGCCCTCATCCTCCATTGTTTCCTATGGAAGAAAAAAATTCTTTTGAGCAGAAGCTCACAACTCCTGAGCTGTCTGTTAAAAAGCGCCCCCTAGAGCAGGTTAAAGGGAACTGTGGTTATTAGTACTTGTTTATATCAAGTTAAGTTTAAAGAGATTGATTGAAATAATTCTGGAAATCAAAACAGCTGCTGTTAAACCATTTTGTAGCACTATGTAAGAATCATGGGACTGATGTCTATAAATCAAAATAAGAACATAAGAACATAAGAGAAGCCAATGTTGGATCAGGCCAATGGCCCATCCAGTCCAACACTCTGTGTCACACAGGGGCCAAAAATACCCGGTGCCATCAGGAGGTCCAGCAGTAGGACCAGGACACTAGAAGCCCTCCCATTGTTGCCCCCCAAGCACCAAGAATACAGAGCATAACTTGCCCCAGACTGAGAGTTCCTATCTATACCTTGTGACTAATAGCCACTGATAGACTTCTACTTCATATGTTTATCTAATTCCCTCTTGAAGCTGTCCATGCTTGCAGCTGCCGCCACCTCCTGTGGCAGTGAATTCCATGTGTTAATCACACTTTGGGTGAAGAAGTACTTCCTTTTATCTGTTCTAACCCGACTGCTCAGCAATTTCATTGAGTGCCCATAAGGTCTTGTATTGTGAGAAAGGGAGAAAATTACTTCTTTCTCTACCTGCTCTATCCCATGCATAATCTTATAAACCTCGATCATGTCACCCCTCAGCCGTTGTTTCTCCAAGCTAAAGAGCCCCAAGCGTTTTAACCTATCTTCACAGGGAAAGTGTTCCAACCTTTTTATCATTCTAGTTGCTCTTTTCTGCACTTTTGCCAATGCTATAATATCCTTTTTGAGGTGTGGTGACCAGAACTGTACACAGTACTCCAAATGAGGTTGCACCATCGATTTATACAGGGGCATTATGATACTGGCTGATTTGTTTTCAGTTCCCTTCCTAATAATCCCCAGGATAGCGTTGGCCTTTTTTATTGCTGTTGCACACTGTCTCGACATTTTCAGTGAGTTATCTACTACGACTCCAAGATCTCTCTCTTGGTCAGTCTCTGCCAGTTTGGACCCCATCAGTGAGTATTTATAGTTAGGATTTTTGCTCCAATGTGCATCACTTTGCACTTGGCCACATTGAACCCCATTTGCCATGTTGATGCCCACTCGCCCATCCTCGACAGATCCCTTTGAAGTGGCTCACAATCCTCCCTGGTTCTCACCACCCTGAACAACTTTGTGTCATCTGCAAATTTAGCCACTTCACTGCTTACTCCCAACTCCAAATCATTAATGAACAAGTTAAAAAGCATCGGACCAAGTACTGATCCCTGTGGTACCCCACTGCTTACTACCCTCCACTGAGAAAATTTCCCATTTATACTCACTCTATTTCCTTTTAATTAGCCAGTTTTTGATCCACAAGAAGACTTGTCCTTTTATCCCATGATTATTGAGCTTACTTAGGAGCCTTTGATGAGAAACTTTATCAAAAGCTTTCTGGAAGTCAAGGTAAACAACATCTATTGAATCCCCCTTATCCACATGTTTGTTCACGCCTTCAAAAAACACTAACAGGTTAGTGAGACAAGATCTTCCTTACAGAACCCTGCTGAGTCTGCCTCAATAGTTTTTGTTCATCAATGTGCCTAC
>NW_015168663.1:960663-960822 GCF_001447785.1 Gekko japonicus | reverse complement strand
ATAAACTGGCCAACAATGAACATGAGTTCTGAATAAAAATGGAGTAGTTTGAAAAGCAATCCCCCCCCCGCGCAATTGGAAACAGAGATTGCAAAGAGGGACGCCTCTTTTGCAAATGAGTGGCTAAGACACAAAGGGGGAGAGGGGAGGAAGTAAACC
>NW_015168663.1:948438-959292 GCF_001447785.1 Gekko japonicus | reverse complement strand
GGCGGCGGCTCCTATTCAAAAGCCTGGCGGAAGAGCTCCGTCTTGCAGGCCCTGCGGAGCTGTAACAGGTCCCGCAGGGCCCTGATCTCCTCTGGGAGCTCATTCCACCAGATAGGAGCCACCACCGAAAAGGACCTAGCTCTCGTGGCAGCAAGCCTGGCCTCTTTAGGGCCCGGGGTCGCCAGACGGTGTTGCGACCCCGACCGTAGTGCTCTCTGGGACCTGTGCGGGGAAAGGCGGTCCCTCTTATTTCTTTGTAGTTTGTAGTATATGCAAAATAAAATATATCCCTACGGGAATTTAAAAATAAATAAATTCTGCTCCTGGCCTATCTGGCTAAGATTATAACAAACAATTAGGGAACTGTGCAAAATGTAATTTCTTGAACAACTGACAATGGAAAAGCTGCTATTTGAAGCTATGTTTAAATAAAATTCATAAATTTGCAGATGTATCTGGTCTTTCCTTGTCCGAGACAAGTCCATCCACAGACACAGAGCATAACCAAAAAGATCCCGCCCACTAGCCAAGTGGTATAGCTAAAAGGAAAATAGCTAACACATGGAATGATTCTCATCATGCCCCTGAGTTTATTAAAATCTGCCCTACTGAAATCTAATGTACATGTATGGCTACAAACTTTCTTGGTTCCACACAGCACAAGGAATTCTAGCAGGACATGGTCACTTCCCCCTAAGCTCCCCACCACCTTCACCCTATCTGCCATCTCTTGCCTGTTGGCCAATATTAAGTTGAGTATAGCCAAGCTCCTCATAGCTTCCTCCACCATTTGATGAAGGAAGTTGTCAGCCAGATAGGTCAGGAAAGTGACTTTGGATGCTTTGCAGAGTTTATTACTTTGGATGCTTTGCAGAGTTTGTCTCCCAGAACACATCAGGGAAATTGAAGTCACCCATAACTACCAGGTCATGTTGTTTGGATACCCTGTCAAACTGTTCAAGGAGGGCAGCATCCACCTCTTCATCCTGGCCAGGAGGTCTGCAGCAGACTCCAACCACAATACTGTTTGTCCTTCCTATCGCTGTACCCTTCCAGTATTTCTTGACAAACAAACCCTCTCCCGCATACGGTGCCACTCCGTTGCCTCTTCAACCTTTCCGGTTTTTCTTGAACTCATATACACCCACAATTATATTCCAGTCCTGGGAATCATCCCACCAAGTCACGGTAATGCCTACTAAATCATATCCCTCTGTCTGCATTAGAATCTCAAGCTCTTCCTTCCTATTGCCCAAGCTTTGGGCATTGCTACATAGACACCGGAAGCCCTGCACTTTTGGCTTAATTAAACCTGGCCCTCCTAGGTGGGCCTCTGTTATTTGCTCTCCATTTAAATCCCTATGTTGGTTGTCTCCTTCCCTTTGCAGTGTCAGTTGAAAGACCTCTTGATGAACCTCCCCAGGTTTCCACCAAACACATTCTTCTCTGACCTTGACAGGTGAAGTCCATTGCATGCCAGTAGGTTGTTGTCCAGAAAACCTACCCCGTGGTCCCAGAATCCAAATCTCTCCTGCTGGCACCAGCAATGCAGCCAGTTGTTCACCTCCATTATTATCTGTTCCCATTGTATTCCCCTTCCTATGACAGGAAGGATTGAAGAGAACACCACCTATGCCCCATTCCCTTCAGCTTCCTCCCAAGAGCTTCCTAGTAAGCCTTAATGCTTTCGATGTTGTTCACAGCTGTGTCATTGCTTCCAACATGGGCCATCACAAATGTGTAATGCTCCATAGGTTTGATGAGTTTAGGGATCCTGTCTGTAATAATTTTAATTTTTGCCCCTGGCAAGCAACATATCTCTTGGGCCAGGGGGTCAGGTCTGGACACCTGATGTTCCATACCCCTCAGCAGGGAGTCACCTATGACCAACACCTTCCTTTTCTTTCCAGTTCTGAGAGGGTTCTTCTGAGTGGGTTTGAATAGCATGCATCTGTTAAGGGGGGGGAGGGAAAGATTTGAATTTTTTTATTTTATTTTATTTTGGTTTAATCAGAAATGTTTCTAACTGTCCTTGTAAGCAATGCTCCCTCTAAGCTGCGGAGTCATGTGAGCAAAAATTCCACTTTGTGAGCTACTGGCATTAAAGTTGTGAATGAGCGATTTGGCTACTGCATCAATTAGTTTGCTCTGGAGCCATCTTTTCTGAGCTAAAACAAAAATGTGTGAATTGGAGGCTAAAAAACTGTGAGCTAGCTCACACTAACTCAGCTTAGAGGGACCATTGCTTGTAAGCCTCCTTGAACCATGACAAAAGATGGGATATTGTTAGGGGAGTTTTCTAAAAACCAGTACAACCCCCCTTCTCTGAGTTCAATATGAAAGAGAAAAGATCCACTCAAGGCTTTCTCGCTAACAAAGTTAGCAGTTTAATTTAAGAATGATCATTCTGATGTGAGCTCATTTGAGTGCCCCAGACTCACTAATTAGCCTCTCTTGCCACTCAGTCTGGAGGTCTGAGGCAGGGTACATCACATCTGGAACTTCCAACATAAGCTAAACATGTGCCAGAGAACGGACATATTCTCTGTAAAGTTATTCCACCACAAAAATGACCAAAAATATCCACAAACCAACAAAATGGAGCTTTTTTCTCATGGGGGGAGTAAAATCCCCCCCCCCAAAAAAAACTTTGCCATTTTGGCTCAACCGCAAATTTCACTTGTTTTTCATTTTTTTGTTTAGCTATTCTACATGTGGCATTGGATTTCATAATAATAATAATACTTTCAATTTATTAATCACTTTCCCCAGTGGGCTCAAAGCGATGTACAGTTACGCATTTTAGACAGGGGACTAACAATGTTCATAGATGATAGGAAGACAACATATATTAATTTAATTTAATTGCACACGCTGTCACTGCACAGTGTAAACGTCTTCTGGCTTGGCTTGGTCATTTTCCGAACGGCTGGTGGTTGACCAGGCTTCAGGACCCGTATGTCAAATCGCCACACTGTCACCGCCTGGCCGGAAACATCCACTGCAGGGATTTTTGTAGCCGAGAAGTTCTTCCACCTTTTCCAAACCTCGACCCGGATGTCCCGACTATCAAATAACACCCTCCCACAAGGGAGATTGGTGTGCCCACCCTCTCTAAGGAGTGGTTCCCATTTTATCTACTCGCTGAAGCTTTCGAATCGCTGGGTGGACAATGAGCTGGGGACAACAGGCTGGCTGCTCACACCAGTGCGTGGCTCAAACTAACACAGTTGATGTTAAGACAGTGGGATATACCCACTGTGCCACCGCTCCATCAGGAATGTGTTACTGTCAGAAGTCTTAGGATTGAATACCATACCATAATATTTGGACCAGGAAAACAAATAGGAGTTATAGGCCAAGGTTTTATTGTACTAAAAGAATAAAAAATATAATTACATTGTAGAAAACACACCTGGAATGAAGAAAATGGAAGTTCACTCCTTGGAGTTCTTGTTAGAAGTCTGTCAGGGAAGCCATGACCACTGGGGAACTAAAACATGGAAGGATCAAATCCTACCTAGCTGTTCTGAAGATCTTTTAGAACAATGTAACGCTATTTACATCAATTATCTAGTATCTCAGTGCCAAGCATACAAAGGAGCTCACCTGCTGGGAATGTCTTTCCCACTCATCCCATATTAAAATACCAATCTCTGTATACATTTCCGCACGCCGGAAGATTTGCTTCCTCCACTGTAAATACATTGGCCCCCTCCCATATACTTAGTTGGTCCCTTGTAGACACCTGTGCTCTGGGCATCATGTCGCTTTAGAAGTCCCGTCACATTCAATAGAATTTACTTCCAAGTAAGTGTCTTTAGGATCATGTCCTGGAAGAGGAAAGAGCTGTCAGTTTGCAGCTGATTTATGGTAATCTCAGGGGGTTTTCAAGGCAGGAGACATTCAGAGGTGGTTTGCCATTGCCTGCCTCTGTGTAGCAACCCTGGACTTCCTTGGTGGTCTCCCATCCAACGACTCACCAGGACCAACCCTGCTTAGATTCTGAGATCTGATGAGACTGGGCTAGCCTGAGCCATCCAAGTCAGGGCATCAGGCCCTAAATTTACTTAAATCCAAGTACTCTTAGTTGGCTTGACGCATGCGACTTAAGAAATACTTGGGGATAAGATCAAAATGTTGAGTCTGCTGGGTGGCATTTATAAGTTTCATTCCTCACAAACTGAAAATAATGAGACACAATAAAAATGAGCAATTATATGGACTAATGTTTCCTCCTAAAAAAAACCCCTTATTTATATTTAATCCTGATTGCAAAATTAATCACATTGGGAAGTAAATATTAGTCTACTCAGTTCACATCTGCTCTATTACCAGCTGCAGTTGCATTAAGTAGTAAAATACTCCTACCATTTTGTACAGATGCTGCATGGGAATCATATTCTGAAGGAAGAGGAAACACGCATTACAGTGTGAAGTGAAAAGGCTGACAATATGTGAGTTTGCAGCTGTGGTAGCTGGTGCAATGAAGTGACTGTTGAATTGTGAGGTGACTAGTTCAAATATAACATCAGCCACAGTTACTATGAAAGTTTAGACAAGTCTTTCATCTCTTAAGTGTTATCTACCCACCAGCCTTTTGTACCTCAGAAATCTATATTTTATTAGCTAATGGCTCCATCTCCTGACAATACATTGCCTTTTCACTTTTGGAATTATCTGAACATTGTAACTGTCCAGGCCATAATACATCCTAAAATACAGTAAGCATATTGGGTGGCCACCACCATTACAAGAGCCTGACTTTAAAGAGTACAATAGGAAGGTAAAGCCAAATAAGCGTTTCCCTTATAGTTAGAACAAGCAGTTCAGCATTCCCCTGTAGTCATTTGAGTTGATGACACAACTGAGAAAATGTTAAATAATATTATTTAAATAAGATTGTCTTTAAATAAATTCTCTTTCAAGAGAATCTGAGTGTCAGTTGTAAGTTTTTTTTCTAAAACCAGATCCCCTATACTAGTTTAGAAATATTTCTAAGCTACTTTAAAAAGTGTAGCGGGCTCTCTTCAGTACTAAAAATAGTGGATTTTACTACCCCACAAAAGCGGTTTGGTTTGGGGCAGTTCCCAAACCCTGAACTGACCCATCCCAAAAGAACTGCATCTGACTTGAGCCAGTATGGGAAGATAGTTCCTCTTTTCCGCCAGCCATGGCAAGCCGCCCTGGAAGTGACTTCCCTTCCACCTTTCTCCTGACCACAGCTCACTGGGGCCAGGAGAAATGGGGGGGATACCCAGGAAGGTTTAAATGGCTGCTAGCCATTTAACCTGTTGGTTTTGCTTCCCTCACTTCAAAGAGGGGGAGTGAAACTGAGAGGCTTAATGGTACACTGCCATTTAAGCCTAACAGTTGACCAGGTCTGCCAGTCAGCTATTAGGTTTGAATGGCTGGCAGCAATTTAAAGGGGGAGTGAAATCAAGAGGTTTAATGGCTGACAGTCATTTAACACCTCAGTTTTGCTTCCCCTCTTTGAAAGGGGGAGCAAAACTGAGGACTTTAATGGCTGCCAGCCATTTAACCCTTTGGTTTCACTTCCCACCCCATTTGAAGGGGAGGAAGCTAAACCAAAGGGTTAAATGACTGCCAGCCAGCAATTTAAACCTAACAGCTGACTGGTGGACCCCGTGCCACTCAGCTGCCAGGATTAAATGGCTGGCCCTGAATAACTTGCCACAAGTCTGGGAAAAGTTTGGGGAAGGCGCCTTTCCTGAACATTGGTTCATGAACTCCGAACCAGACTAAGTTCATGCTGAATTTCAGTTTGTGAACCAGTTCATGCCCATCCCTAGATTTTACTTAACTGCAGTAATAGGATACCAAATTACTGCTTGGCTAACAATACTGTTTCAGTTCTACAGCAATTCAGGGAGATATTGTTTTATCATGGCATTTGCTAATAATAATGAACATGCCATAGAGAAAACAGTATTCATTGTCCTGAAAAAAACTAATTCAACAGTGCCAGAAAATGATGCCATTGGCTCTTTGGCCTGGAGTTAATAGATATAATCAAATCAGAGCTCATTTTTTCAAAATAATTTCTCTACCTGGCCTTAAGTGACTTTTCTGCACATCTGATCAACGAGTCCTTAGTGTTCATATTCAAAAAAGAATTCTCCATGCCTCAGGATGCTGGAACAGGAAGCCATCAATATCCATACTGATTCAATGAAATTACCATCAGGAAGAGAATACAGTTTACTGATAGCTGATTATTAACTATTCAGAGAAAATGGCATTACGTATAAGCTACAGTTACTCTATGATACATTTGCTGCATGAAGAGTTCATTTATAAGTGCACAGTGTGGGGCACGCGGGCAAGCCTTGGAAGGGGACGGTGTTTCAATCCACTCCCCTTCCATTTGACTGACTGACCGTAGGCAATGTGTAAGCACTGGCTGTCAATGAGGATCAGGTGCACAGAACACTGTTTTCTGTAAGTAGTTAAGGCTACTTAAGCGCTGCTTTTAAGGAAACCCCTAATCACCTCTTTTTTAATAGTATCCTATTCTGGCCTCTCCTGCCAACCTAGCAGTTCAAAAGCAAGAAATTGCAAGTAGATAAATTGGGAGCTGCAGTGGCTCAAGTGGTTAAGACACTGAACTGCAGACTATGGAAGGTCGGTAGTTCAGCAGTTCGAGACCCGGGTGCCGCATGACGGAGTGAGCTCCCGTCTCTAGTTCCAGCTCCTGCCAACCTAGCAGTTTGAAAGCAAGAAATTGCAAGTAGATAAATAGGTATAACTTCGGTGGGAAGGTAACAGCGTTCCATGCACCTTGGTGTTTAGTCATGCCAGCCACAAGACCACGGAAACGTCTTCGGACAGCGCTGGCTCTTTGGCTTTGAAACGGAGATGAGCACTGCAACCCTAGAGTCGGACTCGACTGGCTTTCGAGCAAGGGAACCTTTACCTTTACCTTTATTCTGGCCTAGTTAGGTGTATAAACTAGATCCCTACACTGGATTACTTATGTCTTTTTTTAAAAAAAGAATTCCTGAACAGACCCTTATTAGACCGACCTATTTAAATCAATGGCCCTAACAAACCACACCCACCCACCAAGCCTTTTGTAAACCAACAAAACCCCCAAACCAATGCCACACAACAGAACTAAACAACTGAAGTTACTGAACTACCTAGTGCCACTGCCAACTGCCAAGCCTTACAGAGAGCAGAGCACCTGACCTCACCACCACCACCAGCACCCCCCAGCAAGCAGAAGAAAGCACGTTATCTATCTATCTATCTATCTATCTATCTATCTATCTATCTATCTATCATCTACCTACCTATCTACCTACCTATCTACCTACCTATCTACCTACCTATCTACCTACCTATCTATCTATCTATCCATCTATCATCTATCACACACACACAAACAGGAAAGAATCTATCTATGGAACCAGAAAACTATAAAAATACACTATCTCTATCTATATTGAACAAGCGGGCAAGCCTTGGAAGGAGATGGGGTTTAAACCCCGTCCCCTTCCATCCCAGGTGCTGGCTTGCCCATGAGCCCTGCAGCCGTGGGGCGCACGGGCATGCCATGGAAGGGGACGGGGTTTAAACCTCCTCCCCTTCCATCCCAGGTGCTGGCTTGCCTGCGCGCCCTGCAGCCGTGGGGCACGCAGGCAAGCCTTGGAAGGGGATGGGGTTTAAACCCCCTCTCTTTCCATCCAAAGCGCCCTGCAGTCGTGGGGCACACAGACAAGCCTTGGAAGGGGAGGTGTTTTAAACAGCCGTGGGGCACTGTTGTGTCCACTGACCGCCACCTGAGGTCAGCACACACACCTGAGCTTCAGTCCTGGACAACAATGGGGACTAGGATCCTAGCCCTACACTGGGGAACCAATGGGAACCATGGCGGGAGATTCAAACCCACCAATGGTGACCAGGGGGGTGTCCCCAGGTTTGTATATAGTTGGCCTGCCGGCCGTTTGTTCCTTCTTCTTGTTGTGTACTGAATAAAGCGTGCTATGCACCACCACGTAGTCTATCGTTTGTTCGGGCGACCACCCACTACATAACAGCTACCCAGCCAAGTGACAATTCTGACAGCAGCATCCCAGCTGTTCAGGTCCAGAGCTCAAAAGCAGAGAGTGCCCCACCATTCACCTAGCCTCCCTCATCTCCAGAACCACTGGAACGTAGGTGAAGGAGTGTCCATCATGAAATGCTGGACAGAAGACAGAGTGCATGATTAGCAGCCCAGAGACACCTGTGTCTAGATAGACATCTTCGGAAGGTGGAGTCTATAACATCACATCTCCAGTGAGTTCCCTCCTCTGCCCCAAACTTTGCCTCCTCAGCTACTGCAGCAAAAGCTTCAGGGAATTTCCAAAGCTGGTGTTGTCAAGCCTAATTGGGACAGACTTTTCTCTGCCTGAGCCCTGAAGAGACCCTGCCCATTACAGGAGCTGGGTGAACAAAAGTCCTGACTTGCAAAAGGTAACATCACATGTACCTCATTAGACATACAAACTTTTCCGTAATTGGCTGATACAGGAGTCTCATATTATCCCTCTTCCTGACCATCACTCTGCCTTTTTATCAGTAGTTCTTTGTATGGTTTTTTTGTATTTTTGCATTTGTGTTTGTGCATGTTTGTGTGCACGCCTGTGTTTGGAAGTCATGGTGACCTCTGGCGACTCCTACTGGGGCATGGAAGATGTTCAGAAACTTAGCTGAAGGGGTTGTTCTAAATTACCTTATCAAAACCTCCTGTATTTCTGATGGTTTAATATTTTAGAGGTTTTAGTTGAGTGTATTGTATTTAGGTTGAAAACTATTTGTAAAGTAAAGTATATATTTAAAAAAAGAGGGAGGGTTGTTTTTAATTTTTAAAAAAGAAGATGTTCTGAAAAGTGGCTTGATAGCCTGCCTTTGCCTCCCGGCCCTGGTATTCTCTGGAGGTCTCCCATCCAAATAATAGCCAGGGTTGGCACTGCTTAGCTTCTGAGGTCTAATAAGATCTGGCATGCCTGGGCTATCCAGGTAAGGCACTAATTCTTGAAAGCCTTTGGTATTATCCACTCAAGATATGCCACTCTGCTGGAAGCCTCAAAGGGGTGATGTGTGTAACAACTGTATGAAGATTTTCATGTGTCTGGGGTGTCAGTAGATTTTAGAACTTGAGGTCAACAACAAGGTACATTTGGGGAAGCCAGATGAGTGCTCCAGCTCTCCTGTTTACCCATGGAGAGATTCTACAAAGTCCAGCTTCTTATGATTAGTAAGATCAATGACAGATGCTCAGACACTGAATAACCAATAATTGTTTATTTGGTATAAATGACAAATGTTGCATGACTAGTATCTGGCTTCAAATAGGTGCACACGAAAAAATATGGGAATGGCATAGCATGCAGTTACAGTAATACTGAGGTTCTGTTGCTCTACTACATCAGTCACTTCCGTTACCAAAGAGAAAGAGAAAGAGAAGAATGAAGATTATTAGGACCATGGTCCTTGAAATATCTTAAAAGATTGATGTACTAGGAGAAGCTGCTTAAAACAGACATCAACCACTTAGAGTCTGTGCGCCATCTAACCCCTCAGCTGCCAAGATGCCTGGTGAGCCTGCTGAGGATGAACAGAACTTCACAGAACAATGAGGCTCCCTCAGCAGAAGCAACAATGGTGCCTGAGGTGTCAGGAAGTGGAGCTTTGTCGCCACTGCATCACTCCTGCCTAGAGTAGCCAACTGATGGGTGGGAAATTCCTGGAGATTTGTGGGTGAAGCCTGGGGAAGGAGGAGTTTGGGGAGGGGAGGGACCTCCACAGGTTTTAATGCCTCAGTGTCCACCCTCCAAAGTAGCCATTTCATCCAGGGAAACTGATCTCTATAGTCTGGAGATCTGTTCTAATTCTGGGAGCTCTCTAGGCTGCATCTGGAGGTTGGCAACCCTACTGTTCTCCTCCATCACCACAGCAGTGGGAAATTTCAGCAGGTTGGCCACAGGATATGATATCATCAGTGGCTGGGTGCCAATGCATTAATGGGTAAGCTGACCCAGGCTACAACTATGAAAGCACAGACGGTATACAATACAATACAATACAATACACATTCGAGGCAAAGGTATGAGGAGAAGGCTCGTGGTGCAGAACCTATGTAGTGGAAGCCCTCAAAGAGCAGGCTTCTTGGGCTCCAAGGAGGGAGCTCACTCAGTGAAGAAAGATATCAAAGATGGGGCTTGGGGCAGCTTTTCGTTTGGTAACTTTATGGGGGAAAGAAAGTCCTAGGATTGGGAAAGCTGGTTACTTTATAGACTGGTGATGGTCCCTCGCTTAAGGAGATCTTTTGTTCCCCTCTGAGACACGATGGGGAGGGGGGAGGGGAGCAGGTTCCTTACTTGGACCTCTGAAGAAAGATGAGGCGGAACAGAAGTGTGGGACAGTTTCCCGGGGGCACCTTCCTGGTGGTGGTGGGGATGTAACTTGGACCCTGTAAATCCAAGCCTCACCAAACTTGGAGGGAAGGTAGAGGAGAGTCAGCTGGAGACCCCCTGTGAATTTGGTGTCTCTAGCATGCCAGGGGGCTGTTCTTCTTCTTGTTGTTGTTCAGTCGCACAGTTGAGTCTGACTCTTCGTGACCCCATGGACCAGATCACGCCAGGCCTTCCTGTCTTCCGCCGTCCTCTGAAGTTGGCTCAATTTCATGTTCGTTGCATCTATGACACTGTCTAACCATCTCATCCTTTGCCGTCCCCGTCTTCTTTGACCTTCAGTCTTTCCCAGCATCAGGGTCTTCTCCAGTGAGTGCTCCCTTCTCATTGGGTCGCCAAAGTATTTGAGCTTCAGCTTCAGTATCTGGCCTTC
>NW_015168663.1:944263-947542 GCF_001447785.1 Gekko japonicus | reverse complement strand
GGGTTCTTCCCTGGGGAACCCGTCTTTGCCCAGAACTTTGGCAGGGGCCCACAGTGGCTCGCCGGGCGCATCATCAGACCAACGGGCACCGTCATGTACGAGGGGTCCACAGAGTGCGGCCAGGGCCTCAGGCGGCACATCGACCAGCTCCGGCGGCGAATGCTGCCTGATCACATGCCAGCAGAGGTACCGGAGCAGCGGGCAGAGCTAGAAGAGGGTCCTAACGAGGGTCCAGAACAAACCCTGCCCGCACCAGAGGACTCACACCAGGATAACCAGCCCCCGGCAGCGGATGCGGGGTCCCCAGAGCCCGAACCAGTAGCCGCAGAGGCCCCAGCACCACCTCAGACTTCTGCCCCGGAGGTCCGAACCCCGGAGGCCCCAGCTCCGGCCCCCAGACGATCCGCGAGGGTGCGACGGCCCCCAGCGTACCTTAAAGACTATGTCTCATAGGGGAGGGTTCGGACTATGGGGGGAGGGATGTTGTGTCCACTGACCGCCACCTGAGGTCAGCACACACACCTGAGCTTCAGTCCTGGACAACAATGGGGACTAGGATCCTAGCCCTACACTGGGGAACCAATGGGAACCATGGCGGGAGATTCAAACCCACCAATGGTGACCAGGGGGGTGTCCCCAGGTTTGTATATAGTTGGCCTGCCGGCCGTTTGTTCCTTCTTCTTGTTGTGTACTGAATAAAGCGTGCTATGCACCACTACGGAGTCTATCGTTTGTACGGGCGACCACCCACTACATAACAGGCACACAGCCGTGGGGCACGCAGGCAAGCCTTGGAAGGGGACGGGGTTTAAACCCCCTCTCTTTCCATCCAAAGCGCCCTGCAGTCGTGGGGTGCACAGACAAGCCTTGGAAGGGGAGGGGGTTTAAACCCCCTTCCCTTCCATCCCAGCTGCTGGCTTCCCTGCGCACCCTGCAGCCATGGGGTGCATGGGCAAGCCCTAAAAGGGGATGGGGTTTAAACCCCCTTCCCTTCCATCCCAGCTGCTGGCTTCCCTGCGCACCCTGCAGTCATGGGGTGCGTGGGCAAGCCCTAAAAGGGGACGGGGTTTAAATCCCCTCCCCTTCCATCCCAGGTGCCGGCTTGCCCACGTACCCGGCAGCCATGGGACACGCGGGCAAGCCATGGAAGGGGATGGGGTTTAAATACCCTCCCCTTCCATCCCAGGCACTGGCTTGCCCACGCGCCCTACAGCTGTGGGGCATGCGGGCAAGCCTTGGAAGGGGATGGGGTTTAAACCCCCTCCCCTTCCATCCCAGGTGCCAGCTTGCCAGCGTGCCCTGCAGCTGTGGGGCACGTGGGCAAGCCTTGGAAGTGGACGGGGTTTAACCCCCCTCTCATTCCATCCAAGGCGCCCTGCAGCTGTGGGGTGCATGGGCAAGCCTTGGAAGGGGAGGGGGTTTAAACCCAGGTGGGGTTTCCATCCCAGGTGCTGGCTTGACTGTGCACCCTGCAGCCGTGGGGCGCACGAGCAAGCCCTAAAAGGGGACAGGGTTTAAATCCCCTCCCCTTCCATCCCTGGTGCCAGGTTGCCTGCGTGCCCGGCAGCCATGGGGAATGCGGGCAAGCCATGGAAGGGGACGGGGTTTAAATCTCCTCCCCTTATAATTTAGTTTTTAAAAATATTTAACTTTTAGAAAACTTACTTCTGGTTCCATAAAAGTGTTTATTTCTGGAGCAAGCCAATCCTTTGTAGGTACAAGAAAGTCTCCTGGATTTTACTGGCCATGCTCTCCAGAAACACTAACTTATTTAGGTAGTAGCAATCTAGCTCTTATTATATCTTATCCAGCTGGAGCCTTCATTATTCTAGCTGGCAATTGCTCTATACCATTTCACCCAGTAAAATGCTGAGCTGGATTTAAGAAGCTGACACCTCCTTTAAATATTGGATTACATCTGAGGAAGACTTTAAAGTTGAAATGAGTTCACAACTGGGTACTCATTATGTTGGACTACCGTATGTGTACTTTTTTTGCAATATTGTATAAGTGAGAATAATGGACAAATTGTTGCACTTTTATAAAGAACTAAGAGCCCAGCAGAAGAGCTCCAACTGAGAACATTGTGAGCTTCCGTCTAGCACATGTAGAAGTGACCTCCACTCGCAAACAGCACCTTTGGATCCAACCTAGTACTAATGAATGAAAAAAATACTAAATTCCAGCAATAATAAAATAATTAAAATCATCAATAAAAAGGCAAACATGTAAGCTTTAGAAAGAAATAATTAGGTAAACCTCATTCCTAGATTGGGTCCCTGGTCCACCAACCAAAAGACGCTAGCCACTGGAACAACAGTATAGCATGGCTATCATTAGGTGTCTCATGGAAAGGGCCTCTGTATATATTTCTGTGAGAACTGAGAATTATTAAAATGGAATTGGTAGAAGTGAAAAGGGAAAGATGATTTGTTTATTTTATAAAATGTGTGACACATATTCTCTGCTAGCTGACCCAGAGAAAGACTGAACTACCACCAACTGGGATCAGGGGAATCAACCAGTAAAGCAAATATATGCTTCTTTTATTCCTACTGAGTTTCACAGTAACCAGGCTTTGACCACAGTGGAGATTTAGGTCAAGCAGTCTGGATCTTCTCTTCAGCTCCCTAAATAGGTGTAGAAAGTGAGACTTAGCAATAATTGCATAGGCTCCCTGTGACACACGTATGCTCTACAATATATCATCTTTACTGTTCCACTTGCAGTTTAAAACGTGTCAGCTCTTATGACTTTATTGTCCCACAATTTCCCATGTAGTCTCAAATCTCCAGCTGTTGTAATAATAAATATCTCTGCTTCCATAGAAATAGCTTTCTGCCTCTCTCGATTGAGGATAGTTCAATGGACTCTTATAGGCCAGAAAACTAGAACTTTCCCACCCATTCTTTCACAACACTTTTATTAAAGTATTTTAAAGCACATAACTGTTATAAAATAATTTTATTTGAAAATACGGCTCAATCCCAAATCTGAAAAACTCAGACTTGTGTGTGTTGCTCTTATCTTCACATTTGTTTGTGCTGTAATACTAGTAAGATAAATTAATGGATTGGAGCCAATCACGCTCTTCTACTAAGTGAGCCTTCGTCCACAGAAACACTTTTCATTTAGTGGAAGGGAGTGGTTTGATGCCATTGTTGCACTCACCTGAGATTTCACTTCACTATAAATATTTTAATCTGTCTACTTACTGTATATTGTTCCATGAGAGTTCTTGAAATGAAACCAGGATCTAGTCTATCTTTTAGATTCTCT
>NW_015168663.1:931628-944218 GCF_001447785.1 Gekko japonicus | reverse complement strand
CAGTTGGTTTTATTTCTCTCAGTCTGAGTTGTTACTAGTATCTCTTTTAAAATCCTTTCAGGAGTCATACTATGTTTCCTTCAAGACTTACTCAGACAATCATTGCATTTCTTTCAATACACTTCCATGTATCTGTTGCATTATGTTTAAAGCCAATAACACAATTTTCTTGTTAGAAAAGTATATACTTTTAAGTGTTATACACAGCCAGCATATTGCATTAATTTCTCATTGTCAGCTCACAAACTGTATCTCCGAAATTCCACAATGATCACTTCTTGAAGCATTGTGTGTAGACCCAGAGCTTATATTGATTGCCTCCATCCAGGGCAACTGGTTGGATCCAAAGATTCACTTCTCACTTTGTCAGAAGGAAGTGCTCTGTCAGTAGGAAACAGTTAATGGATCCAGACAAATAACAGGAATAAAATTTAAGGGCACAAATCATACCAGACTTACAGCTCAGTGTAAAGAACAAGCTAATAAGCAACTCCCCCTGAACTGATGCAACATAGTCATCAGTCCATTCTGCATCTGACATTTGCTCCACATTTTCTCAGCACTCGACCTGGTTCCCCTTTGCCTCAGAATATCTGTTTTCATTGCATTGCCTCCGATCCTGGTTTCTGCATTGGCTAGTGTCAGCTTGCCATCTATTTTGGTTTCAACTCTTGCTCCTGCATACTTCAGAGGTCATTAGGCACCTAAGCCAAGTAATTCATGGCGAGGTGATAAATGGTTGTTGTTCAGTCACACAGTCGAGTCTGACTCTTCGTGACCCCATGGACCACATCACACCAGGCCCTCCTGTCTTCCATCATGTCCCAGAGTTTGCTCAATTTCATGTTCGTTGCATCTATGACACTGTCTAACCATCTCATCCTTTGCCATCCCCGTCTTCTTTTACCTTCAATCTTTCCCAGCATCAGGGTATTCTCCAGTGAGTGCTCCCTTCTCATTTGGTGGCCAAAGTATTTGAGCTTCAGTTTCATTATCTGGCCTTCCAGGGAACAGTCAGGGTTGATTTCTTTTAGGATTGACTGATTTGCTCTCCTTGCAGTCCAAGGGACTCTCAAGAGTCTTCTGCAGCACCATAATTTGAACGCATCTATTCTTCGGCGCTCGGCCTTCCTTATAGGCCAACTCTTGAAGCTGTACATTACTATTGGGAATACCATTGCTTTGACCATGCGGACTTTTGTTGGCAGGATATGTCTACTTTTTATTATGCTGCCTAGATTTGCCATTGCTTTCCTCCCAAGTCAATCTTTTATTTTCATGGCTGCTGTCACAGTCTGCAGTGATCTGGGATCCCAGGAACGTGAAGTCTGTCACTGCTTCCATGACTTCCCCTTCTATTTGCCAAGGAGTGATGGGGCCGGATGCCGTGATCATAGTTTTTATATTATACAGGAAAATGACAAAATATTTTGCACACATCACATCAGTCAAACTTAAGCTATTTTGTTATACATTTTATCCATATCACATTAACAATACCATCCCATAAACCACGTATATCAAGTTCATCTTGGTTGTTTATATTTATATTTTTTAATACCTATACTTTTTTCAAACTGAATGAGCCATACCGGTAAAGCCATTCTAGCCACTTAAATTGTTCCCATCTTATTTCCTGTTTGCTCTATTTGAGAACTTAATTAATTAGGAGTCAATTTATATTTTAAAGAGAGGTAGCTTACTCTATGTCTAAATCCTTCTAACACAACAGTATCTGCATCAATCTTAAATTCCTATACAAGTCTTTTAATTATATATTTTTGGTAATTGTTATTTTAATGAAAAGCCCCAACATAAGCATGAACAGGCCTGATTTTTCATTCTTACCACTATATCAACGGTAAAGAAAACAAAATACTTTTTTGGGGAAAATATCTAACTGAAAACTTTTGTACTAGAGAGGCCATACTGATAGAGTCATCCTCTTTACGTAGGTAATTATTTACTTATTCTCTATTTACTCTATTTGGAAACATCAGTTAAATATCAACATTCTATATTTTAAAGAAATCTGACTTCAATTCTCAAACAAATAATTATCTAATTCTTTCTTATAATCCAATTTTACTGTCTTATATTCATATATACCTTGATAGGTGTTATTTCAATATTGAAACTAAGTTATGAGCTTGTTTATAGCACACTCACCTTGAAGATAAATACAAAAGTTTTAAAGAGAATATTAAACTGGAGAATCTTAAAGTTTCTGTATCTTATCCAGACAATCAACACCTCCAATCTACCTCCTCCCCTGTCCTCAGAACTACCTAATGGTAATAACTATTAAACTATACCCCTATTCTCACTCTCAATTTCATCTGTAACTATACAGTAAAAATCCCCACAATCAAAGGCTTTAGCATAGGCTGATTTCAGACGGCCTATGTATTCCGCTTCAGGAACTGGTTACTAATGGAATGTTTCTGTAATTTCAGACTGATCCATTTTAGTAAGCAGCTGCTGATAGATTACATTTACCTTTTCAGACTATCCCGCTTGTGTCCCGTTCAGGAGGCGTGCCTGAGGCATTCTAGTTGAAAAGTTCTTTGTTCCAAGAAAAAAGGACTACATCATCATATTTAAATATTTAAATCAACGTTGCTAACTTACAAGCTATCTATCTTTTGTTCAAATTCCATCTTCCACTTCTGAATCGCTATGCGATGCTGTGTAAAACGCCCCCTAGAGCACTTCCTGTAATGCCACTTCCTCTTCTCAACCTGCTTGTTCAAGCAATCTTCAGCCCTTGGGTTTTTTTTTAAAGTTGGTAATGGGAACACTGAGCAATTTATCGCCATGGCGATTCCATACCCATGGACTCAGCCTCATTGGCAATTCTCGCTCCTTGAGCCCCCCTCCCGGTAGCAGCACAGCGATGCAAAGAGGGAAAAATTCCACTGTATCCCAACACTGAAAGCCATTTTTCAATCCTTTGTTCATGTTGAGTTTCTTTACAAAGTCTTTTACACCTCTTTTTTGTTTTTTTGTCTTGTTCTTTTTCCCCCTTAATACTTCTAGTGGATACCCTACTGTCGCCTTGCCAAGGCTTCTCTCTTCTCTCTCTCTCTCTCTGACAGCTTACCCCACCCTCTTTTTCCCTGTAACTTTTGAGATTTTATTTCAGTTTTATCTGAAGAAGTGTGTTTTGCTTCTCCTAGTACAAAGTTTGTTATTTCTTTTGGGCTGCATCTCAACATCACATCTGTCTTCAGAATTTCTTTTTCCTTCAATATTGGCTGGTTGACAAACCTCTCTCCCGTCCCCCCTTGAGAACAATCACAGTCCTCGGCAGCACTTTGAGTATGTTGAATACAATCATCATTTTTCTCTTTGTCTTGATGTACACGTTGATAATTTTCAGCTCGGGGAGGGGGAATTGCAAATGAGGCTAAGTCCATAGGTATGGAATCGCCATGGTGATAAATTGCTCTGTTTTTAAGCGCCTCAGCACTCCCATTACAGACTTTTTTTAAAAAATCAAGGGTTGAAGATTGCCCGCACAAGCAAGTTGAGAAGAGGAAGTGGCACTTTGTGAAATGGCCAGATTGCTTCAGGGATGGGCCCTTAATGGTAGGTAATTCACTGTTTGAAAGACACATCTCTGTATCGCTTTACTCTGAACTGATCCAATGACGGTTCCCATCCAGAATATAAAAATAATGTGAAATGCCTCATAGCCAATGAAGCAGATGTTTTTCTGGTACTCTCTTGCTTTCTCCATAATCTGGTGAATGTTGGCAATTTGATCTCTAGTTCCTCTACCCCTTCGAAACCCAGCTTGTACTGCTGGCAGTTCTGTATCCACATACTGCTGAAGCCTAGCTTGTAGAATCTTGAGCATGACCTTGCTAGCATGTGAAATGAGTGCAAGTGTGATAAATTATGATAAATACGGGGGGGGAATGGGGGGGGAACTGACAAAGATCAATGAAGCCATGTCAAGTTGTCTGCTTATTGTTCCCTTTGATTCGGAAGTGGAGAAAGGAAAAGGTGCCACTGAAAACCATATTCAGATACCTCAGGGCAATGCTGTATCGACTGTGAAGTCCTCCCTGAACCGTCATAAATCTATGCAGAACATACCATAAAACCCGATGAACAAAGAAAGTGAAAGCGGCATGCAGTGTAGAGGGAGATTAGCCCCCCCCCCCGATGTGGCTGTGGAAAAACTGTGAGGAAACAGATGGTTGCAGAATCAGCCATCGTTTCAGAGGGTAGCTGTGCTAGTCTGCAGTAGCACTGCAGAGACCAACAAGATTTTCAGGGTATGAGCTTTTGAGAGGCAAAGCTCCCTTTGTAATACCATGTTTCCCCGAAAATAAGACACTGTCTTATATTTTTTTTTT
Source organism: Gekko japonicus (assembly GCF_001447785.1). NCBI lineage: Eukaryota > Metazoa > Chordata > Lepidosauria > Squamata > Gekkonidae > Gekko > Gekko japonicus. The sequence goes on along the minus strand of NW_015168663.1, from coordinate 939,851 downwards.
TTCAAGAAGACACACTCGGGCTTATACCACAAATGCATAGAAACCCTGCTAGGGCTTATTTTTTGGGTAGGTCTTATTTTCGGGGAAACAGGGTACAGTCACTGTCATATTTTGTGTACTTTGTCATTCTTCCTGTGAGCCTATTAAAGAGGTTCATATGAAGCCATTTTATATAATTAAGATGATACGGATAATGGATTTGATGAGAACTCTAATTGAAAAAATCAGTCTCAGTATGAATGTTTATTACCATTTTGCCATAATTGATGGTCCTACTACATTAAACACCACATATGGTAAAAAAATCTTTTAACCATTTTGCAGTGTCAAAAAGCAATTAACTATTTCCATTGTTATAAATATACTTTCCAGGCTGTCAAATGTGAATTGTAAATTGTCACCAATTGAAGCGACACATAAATTGTATCAGTTTTCTGTAATTGAAAACTGTGAACCCCTCCTAATTAAGAAATAACAAATATAATTAGGGATATACTGTTATAGGTCATTCATATGTCATTTGATCAGAAATGTGTATTGGAATATTGTAAAACAGAACATTTCACTTCATTTTAATGACAGTCAACTGAATCTCCCCAAAATGTTTTCTGTCAGTGGAAGGGCAGCGATTCTTGCCAATTCTTCCCACTGCAGAGACACTCGAACACTGACAGCCCCGTCTTCCAGATGTAGCCCTTGGGGGAGCTCAGTTATCTGCAATATGAAAATTCACAAAAAGTATCTTCCTCTTCTGCTGGAGGAAGTGACTTATGCTGCCAGAAAACCTTTAGATTCAATCCATTGATTCTTTAAAAAAAAAAAAAGATACATTTGCAGTAGGACAAAATTCCAAGCCACTTAAAATCTACTATTAAAAGCAATGTCCAGATGCCAAGAATAACATCCCACCTGCCAGGACTAAGTAGTGTAGAGCACATCATTTATTAAGGTGCAATATCAGGCACAATAAGCTGTTGTAGGGAGCTCAGCTCAGACTTCCTTGCACATTACCACATTCTTATGGGGGAACTTACTTTCAGGGAGGAGACTGCACAAGATTCATGTGTAAAACTGTAAAATGAGGTGATCCAATGCGGATAAAATCAAAGAAATGCTTATGCAACGATTTAGCATGATTCCCCCAAAAATCTTCCCTGACAGAAGGATTTCAAGGAGCAAAGTGCAACTGTACCTCCCCCTCCTCCTGCAGCTCAAGATGCCTCTGAAAATGTTGCTCCTGAGAAGTTCCTCCAGTAACGGTATTAAGGGGAATTTGGAGGTCTGCTAGAGGCAGGGAAAATTGGCATATATCCCACCTCCCTTGTGTCAGCAGAAATTATCAGAGGGATGCAGCCCTGCATAAAGAAACCCCACAGTTATCTATACAATGTGGTTGTCATGCACTTGGTAATGTTTTGTAATATGATCAAGAACAAAAAATAAACCCCTAAGCATGGACAGAAAGAGTTGATAGTGGTGAGGCGAAAAAGGCCAAAGGTGTTGACAGCACCAAGGAGATTGTTGTTTAAATCAATGTGCTCCCATTATTCTTCAAGCAGAAAACAAAGGTAGATCTGATACCACTTGCATTTCATTATGTGCCTGTCCTTTGTCATTATTTTTAGTGTTTTTGTGGCATAATCCATTTGTAGCACTGTGGTTACAGTTCTGGGAGTGCTTTTCAGTCTAGCAAATGAGACAATCAAATTCTGTTAGTTCTGAGTGGTTTGTGCCTCCCTCACATATCTGTCATCATGATGAGCTCCTTGGAAGGTCCCTCTGGCAAAGTGTGGCCTTTGAACAGATTGTCTCTGGCAGTGTCTAAGGAAGAAGGGGAAGACACAAGACAAATCATAAGGAGAATATCAGGAAATGTGAAAATGACTGAAATTTCAAAGAGAAGAGTTAAGGGGGTTTAGTTTAAATATACAATATTTTTTATGTATTAACAGGCAAGAACATTAAGGATAGTAAATAATTCTTTTAATGTAGACATTAGAAAATATATATTTAAAAGGATGACCAAACTGGATCCAAAGAATCCTCGAAAAACTGGTGTTTTATTTGATTTTTTAAAATAGATACCATAGAATCATACAGCCAATTCCACTGCTGAACTACTCTTGCAGGGAAGCAGGCCCATAGCTACAGTGGGGCCTCTTGAGGCCTGACCCCCCACTTCCCATGCAGCCCAGGCCCCCCCAACTTCCAGCCAAAAGGTGAGTGGGCACTGGTGGAGGGGACAAGCATGCCCCAGTTCTGGCTTTCCCTTCCGGCCATTCATTCAGAGACAGTGCTTGGAGGCCAACTGAGGAGAGCCAACAGAAATCGTCAATGGAACAGAAAGTCCACTTTGCGCTCTCTCTCTCTGTGCCGGGTTGCCTTTCTTGTTTCCTCTTTTCTTTCTTCCTCGGGCTCAAATTGGGAAGCTGGACTGGCAGTGGCATGTCTCACTTGGAGGGAGGCTTCTCATGTTTCCTGGTCTGGCACAAGGGATGAACAAACAAAAGGAATCCACACACCCAGGCCAGGAGGAGGCAATCTGGAGAGATCAAAGCCAGTGGCTTCAGGAATGGCAGCTGCTCCTCATCCTCCAGCCGCAGCTCTCCCTGCCCACCGTTCAGTGTGTGCAGGGGTGCCCCCTGACTAATCTAAAGGCTCCCGAATTGAAAAATCCTGGCTATGGGCCTGCGGGAGGGGGATTCCTAATATCCAGCCAGTATCTTACTGCCCATAATTTAGACCCATTATTGTGAGTCCTATCCTCTGCTGCCAACAGGAACAGCTCCCTGCCCTTTTCTAAGTGACCGCCTTTCAAATACTTGAAGAGAGCAATCATGTCCCCCCTCAACCTCCTCTTCTCCGGACTGAACATTCCCAAGTCACTCAGCCTTTCCTCGGAGGGCTTAGTCTCCAGGCCCTGATAATCTTCGTCACTATCTTCTGTTTGCCCCCTGAGCCGGAAATAATCAGACAAGTGTTTGGAATTCAAACAAGGGCCACTTTATTAACTATTTATTTTGCATAATAAATCAACAGCAAGGGAACTAAGTGCAAGCAGAATAGACCAGGCAGGTGTCACTCCAGCCAACCTCCTTGCCCAGATGTATGGGTAAGTCACAAAAACAGAGTCTTGTGCCTAAGCCAGGGTGGGCTGAGGGTAGGGATCCCATTCCCAACCTTCGATGGGGCTCTGCTGGTGCCAGTGCCGGAAGTTAGGAGTTTGGGAGTGATTTGGATGCCTCCTTAACAACAGAGGCCCAGGTAGCAGCTATTGCCAAGTCAGCCTTTTCCATCTTCGGCTGATCAAGTAGTTGGTTCCTTCCTCAGATGCAATGACTTGGCAACTGATCCACATGATGGTCACTTTGAGATTGGACTACTGTAATGCTCTCTACATGGGGCTGCCCTTGTCTCAAATCCGGAAGCTACAGCTAGTGCAAAATGCTGCGGCCAGGCTCCTGATGGGCGTCCCTATGTGGGAGCACATCCAGCCTGTGCTGAAAGCATTGCACTGGCTGCCGATAGCATACCAAATTCATTTCAAGGTGCTGGTTCTTACCTTTAACGCCCTTTATGATCAGGGGCCTTGTCACAGTTCAGGTGGGAAGTCACCTGATGCTGCCACCACTCTGGTTTTAGGATCCCTTGAGAAGACCCAGAGCACTCTCCCAAAGACCTTCAGACCTCCCTTGTTTGGCCGAAATAAGCATGAGGACCAGGCAGAGTAAACAACAAGGAAAAGGTTTATTTTTACAGGAGGTCAGCCCAATATGGGAAACAAACAAGGTGCAAAAACAATATCAGTAAGGGGTGAAAAGAAAAAAACCCCAAAAGCCCAAGTAAAAAATTTTGAGTCTAAAAATCGAGCGGAAAAATTGAAAAACTTAATAGAGACACTAGAGATTATATGTCTGGTAATATTTATACATGGTGGTCTTCCTACCAAGGGCCAAAAAGAGTTTCTTGGGCAAACCCTCTACAAACCTATTCAGATATAGACACATCAGGTGATCATACTGATTCTGGTACCACAGAGGAAGCTCGATATTTGAGCCGTTTGAGAAACAGAAATAGCAGTAATGAAGAACGTAATCAGAGTTGTTTTTTAGGGAGTGGCAGACGGAATCGGGGGAGAGTTTAATTTTTAACCTTTACAGTAAACAACTGACTCCCATACAAGAACAAGTTCTGAACAAGGGTTTTGGGTTTGTGCCAACACCCACTTATAATGCATTCCAAACTTGTTTGGATGTTTATAAGGTGATTAGACTTGTGAAGTTAAGAAAATTGTTTGGTGACTCTCCTAACACTGACATGTGTGAATGGCGTCCTAAGTCCACTTTTGTCCCTGACATTTTTGATGCTTCAATAAATACTTTTGAACGCATGGTACTGAAGGAGATTAAAAAACTAGAGGATAATTTTCAAAGTAAACCTAGGAATTTATCTCATCAGGAGTGGCTAGCTTTGCAATCTTTAAAAGATGATAAAAGATGATAAAGGTAGAGGAGTAGTGATTTTAAATAAGCGGGATTATCTACAGGAAGTCTATAAACAAATAGGGGATCATTTAAATAATCAAAAGCTTAGTATTGATCCAACATCTCATATTCAAAGACTTATTTCTATTCAAAGACTTATTTCTATTCAAAGACTTATTTCTATTACAGTTGAGGAGGGTCTTTTGACAGGATATATTGATGGAATGACTGGAAAATTTCTTATTAACACCAATCCTAGAACTCTGGTCTTCTACATCCTTCCCAAAATACATAAAATACAATGTCCACCACTGGGACATCCAATTGTATTCAGAAAAAATTCTATACTGGAGCCCTTAGCTCAGTATGTAGATTTGTTTTTATAACCTTTTGTTGTGCAAACAGCAGCTTATTTGAAAGACACAACAACTTTCATTAAAGCAATTGAGGGTCTTCAGGTTAGAACTGAGACCGTTCTTTTAACTCTTGATGTTCAAGCACTGTATACCAGTATTCCACATGAAGAAGCACAACGTGTAGTTGAACTCGACCTACTAAAGCAACAGAACCCTTTTCCACCTACACAATTCTTATTGAGTTTTCTTGAGATTGTTATGGGGAAAAATCAACCTCGGGGGAGTGGCTCGCACACCAGCGATATGGGGGGGGTTTACCTCAAGTGGCACTCACACGGAGCCTTTGCGAAAGGCTCCAGGCCATAGGGTTTTGAGGGGCAGCCTCTTCAATGGCTAAATGCTGGAGAATTGAGGCTTCCCTCCACCCTGACGGTCCTGCCACTGTGTGGCCTTCGGGCACAAGCTGTGTGGCCTTCGGGCACAAGCTGTGTGGCCTTCGGGCACAAGCTGTGTGGCCTTCGGGCACAAGCTGTGTGGCCTTCGGGCACAAGCTGTGTGGCCTTCGGGCACAAGCTGTGTGGCCTTCGGGCACAAGCTGTGTGGCCTTCGGGCACAAGCTGTGTGGCCTTCGGGCACAAGCTGTGTGGCCTTCGGGCACAAGCTGTGTGGCCTTCGGGCACAAGCTGTGTGGCCTTCGGGCACAAGCTGTGTGGCCTTCGGGCACAAGCTGTGTGGCCTTCGGGCACAAGCTGTGTGGCCTTCGGGCACAAGCTGTGTGGCCTTCGGGCACAAGCTGTGTGGCCTTCGGGCACAAGCTGTGTGGCCTTCGGGCACAAGCTGTGTGGCCTTCGGGCACAAGCTGTGTGGCCTTCGGGCACAAGCTGTGTGGCCTTCGGGCACAAGCTGTGTGGCCTTCGGGCACAAGCTGTGTGGCCTTCGGGCACAAGCTGTTTTGACCGGGACAAGCACTGGAGATTGAGCGGAATATCATTTACTGTAAGTGAGGTCAGAGAAATGACCGACAATGAACGTGAGTTCAAAATAAACGGAACATCTTAAAAGCGAACTACCCCCCCCATGGGAAAAGCGGAGTGCAAAGAGGGACGTCTCTTATGTGAATGGACAGATAAGCATAATGAAGGGGGCAGGGGGGAAATAAACAGTTATTTTGTGTGGAGAGACTTACTTGAGCGCTGATAGCAAGGTGACGATTTTTCGAGTCCGTGAGAAGTGGTTTGGAATTGTAAACAATCGTATAAAATGGCAGCCTTGCAAAGAAAGTTTAAAGTGAAACTGGCGGGTAGCCAGAGCCCAAAACCAGAAGAGGGAGCAGAAGTCATGCAAATGTTAGCGGATATGCTCAAGCCGGTGATGGAGCAACTCGATCCTGGAGAAATTGTGGTCAGATTCTCAAGAAGACAGACCAGAGATGCTATTTTAAAAGTGACTTCAGCAACTCCACTGAAAATGGGGAATATAAACATTAAAACTTTAAAAGACATTCCATTTGAAATTTGCCAAAAGAGGAAAAGCTATAAGGACTTAATTTCTTTTATTCAAACTAATGGAATTTCATACAGGTGGGCAATCCCAGAGGGTGTCATCTTTAAAATCGATGACAAAAGAGAAAAGATTTGTCTCCACATTCAAAGCCAAAGAATTTCTGAGACGACAGTTGGGAGTGGAAGAGGAATCCAAAGATGAAGAATTGAAATCAAGTGACTCGGCTACCTCTGGAACAGAAGAGGACTCTGCTGTAGAAATGGGTGCTGGCGCAATGAAAGTTACATATGATTTCAGAGACAGAAAACCGAAGTAAAGGCAGAAAGACTCTGAAAATTGCCTTTTGAAGCAACTAACACGAAGATGCTCAGAAAGTTCTCTCACACAACTAACATACTAACATTGAAGCCGAGCCAAACAAGAACTCTACAAGTATATTGTTATATTAACACTTTTATTAATAACTTTTAAATTAACATGGATATGATCTCCTCCTCTTGGGTTTTTAGTGTAGTGTGGTTATCTATCCTTTATCCTTTGATGTTAGCCCCCTCCCTTATATTTTCTTTGTAGTTTTGTAGTCTTATAAAATAATAAAAATATCCCTCCGGGGATGCAAAAAAAAATCGATTTGATACTGATTTCTACTTGCACAGCGGCACCATCAATTGCGAATTTGTATATGGCGGAACTTGAGGAAACATTTATATTACGACCTGAACAAAATATTTTTTCTTAATATAGAAAAATATTATTACTTTTTAGATGATATTTTTATAATATATGACAGAACCTCAGTGGAACAATTTTGCACTTGGTTCGATAACTTGAATGCTAATATTAAGCTTACCTTGAATTACAGCATCCAACAGGTTGAGTTCCTGGATGTGACTGTGTCAAGATAGCGAGGCTTTCTTGTGGGTTAACAGGAGACTTGAGCACACATGAGCCAACTTAGGTTTTAAAAGAAAGTATTTATTTAAAACAATGGTCAAAAGAGAGAAACGCAACAAAACACTTCAGAGAGTACAGCTAAATAATAAACACTAACTCAACTACCTGTGTTCTATAGCGCAGTTTTCAGGAAGCACAGGCCATAGGTCACAATGAGAAATGTGGCATCACGTCGAGGTCTACAAATACGAACCGCACACAAGGGTTCCCAGAATCTCCTATGCTAGCTTTTCCCTCAGCCAAGGTGTCAAAATATACTCTTTTTTCCTTTCAACTATCAGCTGCCCCCACTTTACGGTCAAAACAGTTTTTCCAAATAGAGTTAATTGGTAAGTCTGCCTGTCATTAGAATCAGCACCTTAACAATAACAAACTGAAAACAGCTGCACTAGGGAGAAGGCTAACATACTGTTATATCACTTAACCCTTCATGGGCACTTTTGCTTCACAGACTGTCTTTAAAACTTCCTCTTTGTTTTTGGCTACTGAAACTTTTAGAAAACCAACTGAAAAAAATACATTTTAGCTTTAATTCTTTCCACCTGGCACACTTAAGAAATAATATTCCATTTTCACAACTGCTAAGAATAAAGAGGAATTCAACTAGGGAAAGTGATTGTTTACAGGATTCTGAACACCTTTTAACATTGTGATTGTTATGGTTTTAGTATTTTTTTTTTGTTTTTATGCTGTTGTAAGCTGTCCTGGTTTGTGGTTCGATGAGGCTGTGGGCTATGCCGTGGAGGGCCACCCAAGACAGACAGGCAACAGCAGAGAACTCAGACCAAGTGTGATTCCCTGGAGAAGGAAATGGCAACCCACTCCAGTATTTTTGCCAAGAAATCCCCATGGACAGTATCAAAAGGCTAAAAGATATGACGCCGGAAGATGAGCCCCTCAGGTCGGAAGGTGTCCAATACGCTACT
>NW_015168663.1:788842-931591 GCF_001447785.1 Gekko japonicus | reverse complement strand
AAGAGTGAAGCGGCTGGGCCAAAGCCGAAAGGATGCTCAGTTGTGGATGTGTCTGATGGTGAAAGGAAAGTCCGATGCTGCAAAGAACAATACTGCATAGGAACCTGGAATGTAAGATCTATGAATAAAGGTAAGCTTGACGTGGTCAAAAATGAGATGGCAACATCGATATCTTAGGAATCAGTGAACTAAAGTGGACAGGAATGGGTGAATTTAACTCAGAAGACCATTATATCTACTACTGTGGCCAGGAATCCCATAGAAAAAATGGTGTGGCCTTTATAGTCAACAAGAGAGTGCAAAAGTTAGTACTGGGATACAATCTCAAAAATTACAGAATGATTTCGGTCTGATTCCAAGGCAAACCATTCAACATCACAGTAACAAAACTCCGGGACGCTGGACAGATGTTTCTGTCTGATCATGCCCTTTTACTCTGCGGGAGAATCGCACCATCGCTGCCGCTTTTGGTACGTATGATCGCACCCCAACTTTTGTTTCTATGTACAAAGCAAATTAAATAATTTAACATTTTGGTTTGTTCACGTGCTATATATATTGACATATAAACCATTCTCCATGCTTGTTTCTTGTTTTTTAATGTCCTAAATTCCATTCTGAACTCTGGCATTGCTCTCAAGGCAGACTGAAATGTGCTTTTTGCTAGAATCCATGATGCTTTACAGAATGGCAATATCTCTCCTCCACACACACAGAATTAATTCCTCTCTCCCTGTGCCCCCATTAGAAGTTTCAGATTGGGGAGAGATAAACTGTGAAAGCTGTCCTACTCAAGGCTTGCCTGTGATGTTGTTTTTTGATCTGTGGTTTGGGAGTGTCATAGATATGAGATGTTGCTTTGGAAACTGTTTGGTAGCATTTTTTCAGACATGCATTGGTAATTCACTTTGCTGTCAGGAAAACATTCATTTTGAGTATCCCCTTTCAATAGTTCTGCATATCTGAAAGCTATCCATCTCCTCTAGAGAAAGAGCCCCCCATCCTTGAGATTTAGCAATGACTGCTCTACAACATCCCTACCACCAGAAACTGCTAATAGCACACCAAAATTAACTTTGTGTGATCAATAGAAATAACTGGGGATGCCTATATTTTATTTATTCTGTGTCAGTTAAAAATACAATTTTGTAAATTATTCACATACATTAGTAATTATTTAACATTTGGATGAAAAGAAAATGTGTAAATAAATTGATGAAAGCAGCATTGCCAGCTGAAGGAACTCTCCCCCTTCCGGGACACTCTGGAATTCATATTACCCATTATAATTAGATTCCTTAGTTTTTTAAAAAAGTCTGTATTTTGCAAAGTCCCACTGAAGTGCATAGGAGCAGCACAACAATCTTTTTCATTTCAGTGGCATTTATAGAAAAAATAGCTTCTAGCACAATTCTGCCCAATTTCTGTTTTTCCAGCAGATATAATGAAATACACGGCAACTCCAGAGCCAATTCTTTTGTAGAAGTAAAATGACTTTCAAACATATTTTTTCTAGTTTTGTAGTATATAAAAAGCAATTCATATTTTGTTTACAGAACAGTATTCAAGCTCTGTTGTTTGGTTTCCATGAAGGAGAACCTCTCACTCGGGTGTGAGAGGTTATTTGTAAGGCTTTGAAAATCACTGTTCTATATTGCCAGTCTATATTGAACATGTCTATTTGGGGGAGGGGGGGAGGGAAGCTGGTTACTATATCACAATTGTGTTGTAAAATAGTCAAAAGTATTTAAATTACTCAGAGTACCAATGGATCTTGCTCTATTGGAAAGAAGAGTTTTCCTTGCTTTTAAAAACCTTTATTTCTAAGGGTAAAAGGTATACAGGGAACCTACAAAATAACAGAACATCTAACAGCTACATTTTCTACTGCTTACTTCTCAAAACATAGTCACACACTAACACAGAGATAATGGAGAACCTGTCCTTCTTCTGGACCCTTAGAAAGGTAGTCACCTGAAAACAAACAACCAATCTGTATAACAATAGAAGCTACTTTTCCCGGGCTAATTCCCCATTGGCTCAGTGCCAGTTATCCCTTCCAGGTCAGTCTAAACAATAGCAATACTAGGTAAACAAGTTAACCCTATAATGACTGGATTGTCAGACCTTGTAAACACATACATTTCCAACAAATTGAACATGTTAGCTACAGCTTGACTGCACTATATGTTTATGTCTCTTGAAGACTGGAAATTTCTGAAGTGACTTGAAGTTATTTTCAAGTAAGCATGGTACATGTCAGAGACAAATTGCTTACTGTATAAAATATTATAACATACAATATATTAATGTTAATTGACAAGATTAAAAGAAGAAAGAAATAACATCAATTTTGAATTGGCATAAACCACATAAAACAGGACAAATGTGCAGCTGACCATTCCAGACATTAGTTTGAATCCCAATAAACAGGAACAAAAGAGTGCAGTTCACAAGTGAACAATGCAAGATCGTATTTTCACTCCCCCCACCTTACTTTGGTTACTAAATTTCCACATGGTGAATGCTACCAGGCCTAGTCTGTGTTCAAACCAAAGGTAACCACTGATGTAAGAACATCTGTGACAAGCTACTTATATGTTGTTATAGCAACTATTCTGGGAAATCAAGATAATCATTTCAGAATGCTACTGTCTTGGGTATTTAAAATATCTGCTGCCGTTACAGTTGCTTTTTGCTGGGGTACTGTTGTAATGAATATATTGCTCTGACTCAGTTAGAATATCCTCTGGAGAAAGAAAACACATTGTTCCACATAGGATGTAAAAACCCTGAAATAAATCAGGATTTTCGGGTTACTGAAATATAGTTAGCACCATACTTCTTTCTTTACCCTTCAGAATAGGAAGAAAACTGCATACATGTAATATTAATACCCAAGTAATGATTTAATTTAAATGTACAATCCTCAATGCTAAACTATTTGTTCAGTGGCACTAATCCTCTGAACCCCATAGTCAGGAGGCAACATCGGGGAAGGTCTCGGTCTCTATGGCCTGTTGCTGGCTGTCCAGAGGAACTGGTTGGCCCCTGTGTGAGACAGGATGCTGAACTAGATGGACTATTGGACTGACCCAGCAGGGCTCTTCTTATGTTCAGATCTTTGTTATTTGCAAACATATAAAGCCAGGCCTGCCGGGGAGTTTGGGGGTGGCAACTAGCAAGGATGTGACATCACTTTGTGATGTCATGTTCTGTGGTGTTACTTCCAGGTCAAAGGTCAGGTGATGTCACTTCCTAAGCTCCACCCTTCCAATGATGTCATATCCTGCACCAAAGCCCCACCCCTCCTATGTCACTTTCAAGCCACTCCCCCAAACCTGCGTCTTCCTCTGAAATCACCTTATAGCTCTCAAGCATCTGACATTTAGTCTATATGACTCTTACATAAAGCAAATTCTCTTAAACACACTTTACTATATCTGGAGCGCCATTGATATATTAATAGTCTAAACTGTTCATTGTGTGTTTATACGGAGATGTATTTTTGTATTTATTGGGTTTTATGTAAGCCGCCCTGAGCCTGCCTCGGTGGGGAGGGTGGGGTAAAAGTTTAAATAATAAATAAATAAGTTTGGCCACTCCTGGAATAGGTGGTGCTTCAGAAGAACCCAGGAGGTGTCACCTTTGTCTACAGAGAGTGCTAACGCCGACACAGATGCCTCATAAGAACAGCCTGGCTGAATTGGACCAGCTCACCACCTAGTCCAGTATTCTGTTCTACACAGTGGCCTACAGATGTCCCTAGAAAGCCAACAAACAGGGCATGGAGAACTAAACATCCCTATTGTTGCCCCTAGCACTGAGTTTTAGAGAATTACTACATATGAAGATTTAGGCATTGGAGCGCTCTGCCATTGATGGTTCTTTCCCCTCATACATTTTCATAATCCGCTTTTAAAACCAGCAGAATTACTAACCATTACCACATTCCACAGTGGTGAACCACAAGCAAATCACTCTTTCAGTGAAGTACTTCCTTTTGTCTGTCCTGAATCTATTGTCCACAAGTTCTATTTTTATAGGAGATGAAAAAGTTTGATCACTTTCTCCACCCCATGCATATGACAGGCCTCTAACATGGCCTCCCATAGCTATTTTCTCCCTAAATGAGAAAGACCTTAACTCCTTACTGTTTCCTCATGTGGAAGGTGCTCAAGCTTCTTGATAATTTTGTTGCCCCTTCTGCCCCTTTTCCAGTGATCAGAATTATACATAACACCCCAAATATAGCATAATCTTAGTCTATACAAGTGAGTTATGATGCCAGCCATATGGTTTTCTAAGCCCAAATGTGTGGCTGACTCGGACCACAGCTCCCCATATACTGGAGGGACAGACCAAAGTGGAAACTCTACTTTCTGGGTCCATGCTTGGAAGCCCTGCCCCTTCTTTGGGAGGCCTGGTGCTCAGTTAAGCCCTGGCCGAGTCCAGTTGCTTCATTGTGCTGAAGAGCCAAAAGGGGGATTCTTCCCCTTCACTCACTCAGCCCCACGACTGCAAAAGCAGCCACAGGCAAGATCCGGCAGCTGTCATTCCTCATAATTCCAAACACAGAATTTGCCTTTTTCACTGCTGCTATATGCAATCTCATCAAGCTTTCACCAAGTCAACATTTTTACAAAGCTCTCTTTCCTGGTCAGACATTACTAGTTAGATTATATATTTAGAAGTTAAGGATTTTGGTTTTGTTCCAGTGTGTATCACTTCACACTTATTTTGCCACATTTGTCTCCTACCCACTCAGTTTTGAGAGATCCTGTTGTGGCTTTTCACAATCTACTTTTGTTCTTGCCATCCTGAATAATTTGATGTCATCTACAAACTTGGCCACTTTACATCTCACATCCAATTCCAGATAATTTATAAACAAATTGTTAGCACTGGAATCAATACAGATCCATGCACAACCCACTGTTTAATGTTTCCCACCACTGTGAGAACTGTCAATTTACTACTATGCTCTGCTTCCTGTTGTTTAACTAGCTTCTAATACACGAAGACACATATCCTATGACTGTTTACTCCAGAAGCTTTGGCAAAGGGCTTTGTTGAAAGCTTTTTGGAAACACAAATCTACTCCCAGCAGCTCAGAGATGTCATAGCACAGCCTTTCAGGACATGTTTGCTTAGTTTATTGATAGTCTGGTCTTGAAGCACCCTTTCTTTGCAACTAGATGAGAACAATGAATTTCCTCTGAAACATTACATTGTCAAACAAAACTATATTTGCTGGCTGTCTCCCTCTATGCCTGCCTTTCTGAGGGCATTAATATCCTTCTTTTCACAGGATAATTTCAAATCTGCATCTTGATATTAACTTCTGATTGCTTTTGGTGACAAGGGGTGAAAAGTTGCATTGTGACATCTACATAAATTGTTGGGTTTACTCAAAAGTAACTAAGCATTGCAACAAGGAATGACATATACCTGTGGACCAGGTATAGCAAAGAAGAGCATCATTTTTGCTTCCAGACTATGATGTCAGTGGTGACTTGAACTCTATTTTGCACCTCTGAATAGTTATGGCACATTTTGAAGCAGATGAAATGTGACTGCTGAGTGAGATAGACTACTGACCCATAAATTGGCAAGTCGTGTCACAGCTATGCAGTTGTCATTTTTACATATGCTGCTTGAAGCACCACAACACCACCTACAAGCAAACATTCTGAGCTTAGGGGCTTTTCTAGTGAACTGCAAAATTGGACCAACTCGGCTACCCACCTGATTTTTTCCTGGACTGTCTGTAACCACAGACTGTCTGAGACACACAAACATTGTACACAAAAATGCATTGTAGCTAGAAAACAGCCAGCACAGCAGAATGCTAAGACTTCACTCAGGCAGATTTTGATTCAAAAAGCTATCCATTCTAGAAACTCACTATTTTATTTATGTTATTTATAGTCTGCCTTTCTCACTGGGAGGGGCTGAGGTGGCTCAAGTGGTTAAGATGCTGAACTGCAGACCGGAAGGTCGGTAGTTCAGTAGTTCGAGACTCGAGTGCTGCATGACGGAGTGAGCTCCCATCTCTGGTCCCAGCTCCTGCCAACCTAGCAGTTTGAAAGGAAGAAATTGCAAGTAGATAAATAGGTACCACTTTGGTGGGAAGGTAACAGCATTCCACATGCCCTGGTGTCTAGTCATGCTGGCCACATGACCATGGAAATGTCTTTGGACAGTGCTGGCTCTTTGGCTTGGAAATGGAGATGAGCACCGCATCTCTAGAGTCAGATTCGACTGGCTTTCGAGCAAGGGAAACCTTTACCTTTCTCACTGGGACTCAAGACAGATTACACAGAGTGAGACTGCAGTCAGATAGAAGCTTGGAGCAGTTTGGAAGCAGGGTAAATCTCTCTATTCTACTTGGGAATGGAGAATCTTGATCAGACACCGCACCTGAGGCGCCTTTATATCATGCTGGGGCTGTAGTGGATTGGGTTTTTTTTGGTTTTTTTAAGCCCCCGGAGGGGATTTTTTATTGATTTTTTAAACACTACAAAAACTAGAACAGAAAAAAGGGAAATGGAAAGCTACATATAAGGGAGAAAGTAAAGAACCCACTACTAACTAAAAACCCAAGAGAGGAGATCTCCAACTAGCTTTTTATACTTCATTCAGACTTTTCATCTTTGTACTTCTTATGAACTGTGTCAATCTTTTAACCCTTTTAATCATCCCCAGTTACATTTAATTGCCCAATAACAGTGCCCCCCCATCATCCCCTAGAACCAAAGTTCTCAAAGGCACAATTCAGAGTCCTTCAGCCTTTACTTCTTCTTCTCTCTCTTCCGCAGTTTGTAGAAACTTTTCGGGGCTGATGCCCCCTGCTCAGACAAAGAGTCCTCACCAGACGAACCAGTTTCCAGCTCTCCACTGGACTTATCGTCCTCTTCTTTTTTCTCGTCCTCTGGCCTTCCCAGCTGCTCCTTTAGAAACTCTTGAGCTTTAAGAACAGAGTCAATCTTGACCTTCTTCTCCTTGATCTTGAATATTACTCCTTCTGGAAACAGCCATTTATATCCAATTGAGTTTGTTTGGAGGAAAAACACAAGTTCTTTGTATTCCTTTCTGCGTTGTCTTACTTCAAATGGAATATCCTTTAGCGTTCTGACAGCATTCTCCCCCACCTTCAGGTACAACATTCTGTCATCAGATTGCTTGACATTATAACTTTTATTGTGAGTTGAGCAAGCAGCCAGTAATATTCTAGCAGTATAAGCCTAAACAGTCACACACTTCTAATCCTATTAACTTCAATGGAATTGGAAGAGTATAAGTCTCTTTAGGATTGAACCATAAATATCTAAGTACAAGAGGATGTCATAGACAAAGGTACTGAAAGCAGTGACAGATCTGGGATACTCAATAGGGTAGCTCTCTCTTTTCCATATTGATAAAAAGTGATCTTCACACCATGAAAAGTAGTTCCTGTGTCAAAGCCCCATCTCACAGACATCTGTTCTTTAAAGACATTGAGCTGTTCCAGCAGAGAGCGCATGACCTCTGTCATCGCCTTCGTCGTCTCACTGGTCGTTTCTGGCGTCGGGGACTCTAGTTTCGCTTTTAAAAGTTTCTCTTTGTCTCTGTCCCTCTTCCCCACCATCTTTTCGTTTGTTTGCTTTCGCAATAAATTTTAATTAAAGTCTCTGAATATGCGCTTATCTGTATAGCTCGATGGATGAGTACTTCTGGGCAATTTCTTGTTTATTCTTCCACTCCCTCCCCTTTCGCTCAACGACTTATGGGCATGGGAGGCGTCCCTCCCACCACTCGCTTCTGCCGTTTCGCTGCTTCGGGTAAGGAGTGTCTTTTCGTTTAAAAATCAGTTCTCATTTGACTCACGTTCATAGTTGGTCTTTCGACCCCTCTTCATTCATCATTTCAAATGCCTGATCTCCTGTGCTTGACCCGGCTAGCTTCACTTGTACCATCAGGTCTCTCGGCTGGACGGACCACTGTAGCAAGGGGGAGCCTCGATTCTCTGGCATTTGGCCAGAGAAGAGGCTACCCCCTCAAAGCTCCTTGGCCAGGGGCCCTTCCCCGGGCTCCTGGGGGGGGGGTTAAGAGCCTGCTCACCCCCTCCATCCACCAGAGCATGGAGACACCCCCGGGAAGTCCGGGAGGTGAGTCCGTGAGCGTGCCGCCATCAACCGGAAGAGGGGGCTGTAGTGGATTGTTCACAGTGTTACAGTGCATCATCCATGTAGTGCGGTTTGGGTTATTTTTTAAAGGTTCCCTGGTGTGTGCACATATGTACACAACTGAAGCAGTGCCTCTGTCAGGAATCCTTTCCCTGATCCCCATTAACCTATTGGTTGCTGCCTAGGTGTATTTGCACCACAGAGCACGGGAAGACAGAACCTACCTGGAATGGACTGGCAGGTTCAGACTGCCAATCCATTTTGTGTGCGCTCTCCCACTTTCAGACATCCACCCATGCTGGATGAATGCATGGGGATCCTTAAGCACTGGTGTTCCTGTGGTAGCTATTTACTTCATATCCAACTCATCATACAACTAGGGAATGGCTGCCAGATGTGGCTGTGTGACTGAGCCCATTTAATTCGGAAGGGAACAGCAACTATATCGGGCCAAACTGCCCGTCTGACTGCAGCCTGAGCCAGTACAATCAACAATAAAATAGGATTTGGGATGTAGATCCAACCAGAAGTCTAAAAAACAGAACTGAAACAAAGCATTTGTTGTTGTTCAGTCGCACAGTCGAGTCCGACTCTTCGTGACACCATGGACCAGTTCACGCCAGGCCTTCCTGTCTTCTGCCGTCCTCTAAAGTTCACTCAATTTCATGTTTGTTGCTTCTATGACACTGCCTAACCATCTCATCCTTTGCCGTCCCCGTCTTCTTTGACCTTCAATCTTTCCCAGCATCAGGGTCTTCTCCAGTGAGTGCTCCCTTCTCATTTGGTGGCCAAAGTATTTGAGCTTCAGTTTCATTATCTGGCCTTCCAGGGAACAGTCAGGATTGATTTCTTTTAGGATTGACTTATTTGATCTTCTTGCAGTCCAAAGGACTCTCAAGAGTCTTCTACAGCACCATAGTTCAAAAGAATCTATTCTTCGGCGCTCAGCTTTCCTTATAGTCCAACTCTCACAGCCATACATGACTACTGGGAATACCATTGCTTTGACCATGCGGACGTTTGTTGGCAGGGTGATGTCTCTACTTTTTATCATGCTGTTTAGGTTTGCCATCGGTTTCCTCCCAAGGAGCAGGCGTCTTTTAATTTCATGGCTACTGTCACAGTCTGCGGTGATCTGGGATCCCAGGAACGTGAAGTCTGTCACTACTTCCACGACTTCCCCTTCTATTTGCCAAGGAGTGATGGGGTCAGATGCCATGATCTTAGTTTTTTTGATGTTGAGCTTCAAGCCCACTTTTGCGCTCTCCTCTTTTACTCTGAGCAAGAGGTTCTTTAGATCCTCTTCACTTTCAGCCATTAGAGTGGTATCATCTGCATATCTGAGGTTGTTGATCTTTTCCCCAGCAATCTTAATTCCCGCTTGTGATTCATCCAGGCCAGCATTTCGCATGATGTACTCTGCATATATATTAAATAAGCAAGGTGACAGTATACATCCTTGTCGTACTCCTTTTCCTATGCTGAACCAATCAGTTGTTCCGTATCCGGTTCTAACTGTCGCTTCTTGGCCCTTATACAGGTTTCTCAAGAGACATGTGAGGTGGTCTGGTACTCCCATCTCTTTAAGGACCTGCCATAGTTTGTTGTGATCCACACAGTCAAAGGCTTTAGCATAGTCAATGAAGCAGAAGTAGATATTTTTCTGGTACTCTCTTGCTTTCTCCATAATCCAGCGAATGTTGGCAATATGATCTCTCGTTCCTCTACCTCTTCGAAACCCAGCTTGTACTTCTGGTAGTTCTCTATCCACGTACTGTTGAAGCCTAGCTTGTAGGATCTTGAGCATGACCTTGCTAGCGTGTGATATGAGTGCAATTGTGCGATAGTTTGAACATTCCTTGGCATTGCCCTTCTTTGGGATTGGAATGTATACTGATCTTTTCCAATCCTGTGGCCACTGTTGCGTTTTCCAAATTTGCTGGCAAATGGAGTGCAGAACTTTAACAGCATCCTCTTCTAAGACTTTGAATAGCTCAGCTGGGATACCATCACCTCCACTAGCTTTGTTGTTAGTAATGCTTTCTAAGGCCCATTTAACTTCACATTCCAGGATGTCTGGCTCGAGGTCAGTGATTATACCGTCGTGGTTGTCAAGGACATCGAGGTCTTTCTTGTATAGTTCTTCTGTGTATTCTTGCCATCTTTTCCTAATCTCTTCTGCTTCTGTTAGGTCCCTACCGTTTTTGTCCTTTATCATGGCCAGCTTTGCATGGAACGCTCCCTTGATTTCTCCAATTTTCTTGAAGAGATCTCTAGTCCTTCCCATTCTATTGTTTTCTTCTATTACTTTGCACTGTTCATTCAGGAAGGCCTCCTTATCTCTCCTTGCTGTTCTCTGGAAATCTGCGTTCAGTTGGGTAAATCTTTCCTTTTCGCCTTTGCCTTTCGCTTTCCTTCTTTCCTCTGCTATTTGTAAAGCCTCATCAGAAAGCCACTTTGCTTTCTTGCATTTCTTTTTCTTTGGGATGGTGGTGATTGCTGCCTCCTGTACGATGTCACGAACCTCTGTCCATAGTTCTTCAGGCACTCTATCTATCAAATCCAGACCCTTGAATCTATTCTTCACCTCTACTGTATATTCATCAGGGATGCGATCTAGGTCAAACCTGAATGGCCTCGTGGTTTTCCCGATTTTCTTCAGTTTAAGTCTGAATTTTGCAATGAGTAGCTCATGATCTGAACCACAGTCAGCTCCAGGTCTTGTTTTTACTGACTGGATAGAGCTTCTCCATCTTTGACTGCAAATTATATAGTCAATCTGATTTCGGTGTTGCCCATCTGGTGATGTCCATGTGTAGAGTCGTCTCTTAGGTTGTTGGAAAAGGGTGTTCGCTATGACCAGTGTGTTCTCTTGACAAAACTCTGTTAACCTTTGCCCTGCTTCATTTTGCTTTCCAAGGCCAAACTTGTCTGTTATTCCAGTTACCTTTTGACTTCCTACTTTAGCATTCCAGTCCCCTATGATGATGAGGACATCATTTTTTGGTGTTAGTTCTAGGAGGTGTTGTAGGTCTTCATAGAACCGGTCCACTTCAGCCTCTTCTGCATCAGTGGTTGGGGCATAGACTTGGATTACTGTGATGTTGAATGGTTTGCCTTGGAATCAGACCGAAATCATTCTGTCATTTTTGAGATTGTATCCCAGTATTGACTTTTGCACTCTCTTGTTGACTATAAAGGCCACACCATTTTTTCTATGGGATTCCTGGCCACAGTAGTAGATATAACGGTCTTCTGAGTTAAATTCACCCATTCCTGTCCACTTCAGTTCACTGATTCCTAAGATATCGATGTTCAGTCTTGCCATCTCATTTTTGACCACGTCAAGCTTACTTTGATTCATAGATCTTACATTCCAGGTTCCTATGCAGCATTGTTCTTTGAAGCATCGGACTTTCCTTTCACCATCAGACACATCCAGAACTGAATGTCCTTTCGGCTTTGGCCCAGCCGCTTCACTCTTACTGGGGTTACTTGTACTTGCCCTCTGCTCTTCGCCAGTAGCATACTGGACACCTTCCGACCTGAGGGGCTCATCTTCCGGCGTCATATCTTTTAGCCTTTTGATACTGTCCATGGGGTTTTCTTGGCAAAAATACTGGAGTGGGTTGCCATTTCCTTCTCCAGAAACAAAGCATAAACACAGCAAATTATCCACAGTAGTACAGATCACAGCCCCCAATAATTTATCCAAGTAATTTTATGAAGTCTGTTTTTAACAGTGCTACCCTATTGCATGCATAGAAAAGCCCTCTTGAATATTCAGTTTTGCACAGTTTGCAAAAAGCCAGGAGAGTGGGAGCCTTCCTGACCTCCTCAGGCAGGCCATCACTCAGCCTAATCTAAAAGGTTGTTGTAAGGCTACCACGAGATAATGCCTTCATTTTTAGTTCTTTAGAAAAAGGATAAAGTACCGTGTTTCCCCGAAAATAAGACACTGTCTTATATTTATTTTTTCTCAAGAAGACACACTAGGGCTTATACCACAAATGCATAGAAATCCTGCTAGGGCTTATTTTTGGGGTAGGTCTTATTTTCGGGGAAACAGGGTATGAATGGGATCCACAAAAGACAGGAAGACACACTAGGATAACAGTAAAATTCTTTTAGGCTGGATCATCACTCACAGCAACTGCTCTTCAGATCAAAACCTGATTTATAGGAAGTCAGAGAGGATTTATACTTTGAAGATTTTCCCATTTTTTCCCTCCCTGGTGCCTGCAAATACTATGAACACAAAAATTTTGGGGTTTTTTTAACGAGTCTAAGATTTTAAGATTTATGGAATTTAGGGAAATGCACACCTGTGTGTTGCAACATAGAAACGTCATCTAAAAGCAATAGAGAAAATCCCTTTGCGGGGTTTATGCTGAAAAACCTATTTTTATCGCGAGTGTGTGTTGGTACACAAAGGGTTTTGAAGAGGTTACTTTATGAAGCTGAAACATGATATGGGTACACTTTGCTCAGGATCCCCAAACTCAGGGTCTCAGAGGTTAGGACTTGGGGGACTTTGAAAATTTTTCTCATAATATCTGTGGTCCACGTGGTCCCTGCAGAAACAGGGAGGAATGTTCTCTCTTTCTCCTTAGATTCTGCTCCTCAGTGTTCTCTTAAATTCAACAGAAGATTTTTTTTTGAGTGAAATTTCAGGAGTAAAAAGAGAATACATCTCAGTTGTGACAGATTTGGCAAAATCCACTAACCTTAAGAAGTCCTTAGATGAGGCATGGACCATATTCTCTAGGTGTCTTCCAAAAGCCTACGTTGTTCAGATGAGGTCTAAATGTGTGAAATTTGTATTATTTAATCTATTTATTTTCCAGCAGTATTTCTGATACTGATCCTCAAGGCATTTCTGATCCTCAAGGCAGCTAGGTTTGGGCAGATCAAAAATCCAATCCAGCATTACCTTTGAATGTTTGAAAGGACCTGATGAGTGGAAGTTTGTGAGATATGTTTTTGGTGCAAAACAAAATTAGCAGGATGTCTGCTATAGGGTATTTTGAGGGCTCCCCAAGGCATAAGAGCTGCAGTGAGAAAGGAGAAGTGTCTAAAATCACATCTACAAGCTCCATTTGCAGGAGTACAGGATCCAACCCGTCTTTTTAAAAAATTCCATGTGACCCTTAAAAAAACAACAATGTGAGCATAAATCAAAATATCAATAACTTTTCTTCCAGAGGCAAGGTGGTACCAAGGGTGATTTCAAGAAAGACAACAAATGCATAAAATAAGAGTGTACATCAAAGGCTGTTTTTACATAATCTTTAGAATTATAAGAATATAAGGACATCTGAGAATATATTAATCTGTTGTATATTATTGTACAGAAACTGAACAGCGTGAAACTTTAAAACCACATTTATTTTCATACAAAATGTGTTGCACTATTACAGAAGTGATTTCTCTGTGTATCTTCACATGCATGGATAAATTTAGCATCTATATTTAAAGGATAAATGTATGTTGTCTCCAATACTGTTGGCAAATCCTGGTAGGAATGTATTCTTGCTTGTGCTTAGTAATCAGTGCTGTACAACTGATTCTTATTTTTTACTATCTTTTCTGAAAATGTGACCTATAAGAAATGATAAATTTCTTGCAAAGTTTTTTGGGCTGCATATAAGGTGATTAATGCAAATTTGTGCTTTAACTACAGTCTGTGCATCAAAGCTGCAAAATTGGATTGTCATCCAGTGTCAGTTACTGATACACAGACACACTAATAATATTGAGCACAACCCACTAAGTACTGCTGCTGGAACAACCTCCATTCATTTAAACAGGGCTCCTGTGGGCTCAGGGAAAATCAATGGAAGCTGCAAAGTAGCAGATATTAGTTGATTGACACATGACCTAAAAAGCTGCAGCCAGAAAGCAGAACATCTCATTATATCAAATTTTCATTTCATAAATATTTAGTAGATGCTTTAAAATACCATGCTCTCCACTGGCTGGAGTACTTCTTACACAGTACAACAAAAAGCATTTTTATTTGTAACACCTAGAAGGATATAGCATCTACACTTTAAGTGTATTTACAAATTCAGCAAAATATCTACATATCAAAAGCTTACTTAAAATTAAACTTGATGCAAGTTATGAAAAACCAATTTATTGGCAAATGAAACTGAGCATTCCTTCAACCATAGGTTGTTATATAAAATTTCATATTTGGAAGTAAACCATTTCTGTGATAATAGATCGTATGTGTGATTTTCTAACAGATGGCAATGGTTGTGACTAAACTTACTTATCAAATTGAATGGCATGGCTTTGTTGTGAGTGAGCTACATGCCTCTTCATGCCAAGCATCATGTTAAAAACTGCCTCATTAAGTAGTCAATGGGATTCCAGCTTTTGAAATAGTGCTGCTGTAAGTATAGTGTTTTAATATATTATTAGGAGAATTTTTGTTTTGTTTCTTCATGTTATGTTTCTTCAGTACCGTAATTCAGCCATTTGTCTGTAAAACTGCATAAGGCAATGAAAACATACGTTGCATTAGCTTCTCTACACAGCAGTTTTTATCTCCATTACAGAAAGGAAACCTTAATGAGCATAGCATAACTTAAATACTTACTCTGTTTCAACCAAAACATTTTCCTACCATATTTGGGCATTAAAAAAACCCCCCAAACTAGATTACTTTGGCAATGATGGCAGTTATCAGTCATGCTATTGTATTAACTGACTGAACAGGGATACGATCCATTGGATACCTTTCCTTGCCATGCCCCACTAAAATGCATGAAGGTGCACAAGAGTTCTTTTGCAATTCCCCTTCATTTCAGTGTAACTTGCATGGGGAAAATTCCAAGTGGGTTATGCCCAATTACAGTACATTACGGAATGCACATTATTTGAAGGCACTGAACGTATTCTGCCCTGTATGTTTCTGGAATAATTTTTATCTCACTTTAAAATTTCATTTCCACAACTGTACAAATTCCAAATGCATTACAATGCATACTGTATTATGCCCTAAAAAATTCAACATACATAGGATGACCAAAACAAAACACTGTACTGCAGTAATACTTGATAGATTAAAAAGGTTATGAAGTAAGAGGAGCAAAGAGCAGATATCGGGGTCTCAGTAAGCATCAGCAAATGCAAGTGTCATACTTAAAAGTCATTTATCAATCATATACATACTGTTCCTAACTGTCTTGCAAAAAAGACATAATGATAGCTAGACATTAAGTCACCAGTTTCACAACAATGTCCACAAAGACATTGAAGTTCTATATAATACTACCAAACACTCTGACAATGAAAATTGACTTCATATCCAGGGATTCAATTGAGGACTGCATAACAAAGTATCAAAACAATTTTCAGTGGCATAGCCAGTTTTGTCTGTGAAATATGCAGCACTTTGCATGCATTATACTGTTATTTTCAACATTCTTCGTTGATGTTGCTCTTTTTTATTTTTTAATATAAAACCAATTTTTGTGCAAACTGCTTCCAGTTTTGCATTCTGATTTATACTAACATATCACTTACTGTTGTTCTATAGCATAACCATTTGACCTCTATGTACTTAGAGCACTTCTGTTGTGTAGAACATTGGTTTCTTTCATGTCCAATAATACGTGCTTGAAAAAATAATAATGAAAATGTTGGAATGGGGCAGAATTGTTGGCTTTCTCTTTATTTAGACAAATGAATTCATTGCGTTGACTGGGGAAGGAGCCTCAGAACTTTCATTTCCTTCTGCAGGTTCTTTCTCTTTTTTACCACTGTATTGTCCAATAAAGGAGCCATCCTCATTGAACTGTCCATTGACACCTTCTCCATAGTCAACTAAACTATCATCGCTGTCCTCTTTTTTCACAGTCCTGTCTGAAGGTGTCCTGCTTCCTTTTTTTAGAGGTTTGTGGTCATCTGCATCACTGAAAAAATAAAGGAGTTTAAAAAACGCAGTTAGCATAAAATAATCTGGAATGACAAGTGCAAAACAAACCATGCATGCAGATTTCTAAAAAAAACATGTGCAGTTCTCACTGTCCTTTTAGTAAACCCAGTCATATGGAAGAGACAAATTAAAACGATGTAACTGGCATGAATATATGATGCAGTAAATGGTTTAAACGCAGGATGTCTCCAGCAGAGGAAGTGCATTTTGCCCATCGTGCATGGCTTCTCAATAGCAAAAACTTCAGCTCCCAGTTTTGAAGCAATGTAGAAAAAGTTGCAAGCATTAAAAGGGGCCAGTTTCTTTCTCCAAAGGAAAAGGTTGTGGTGCGCTGTGAAATTAGTCTGTTAAACTTCTTAATTCTTGGTTCCTGAATATGAATGGGGAATGAATTTGATTAATGAAAACACTGAATCTCTTCATTATTGGGAAAATATAATGAACAGAGTTGGAGAAATTTGTTACATTATATACACCAGGCTGGAAATAGTTAACCTTACCTTTCAAGAGACCTATATATTCCATTAAAAGGTTGCAGAAGAAACAAATGAAAATAGCCTAAGAAGAAAAGCAGAATCCATATCCTGATAGTGATCAGTACTAAGTTAAATCAGAACCAGAGCTTGATGGATAGAATGTTCACTCATGCTCTGTGGAGATATCAAGTTAACTTCAGTATGGGAATTTAGAAAGAGTTACTAAAAGTTGTGAAAGAAATGGTTTATTAGAACATCTAACTTTGCCGGACAATAACTTTTTCTAAGAACATAAAAAGGTATTTTTATTCATTTATTAAAACATTTATAATCCACCTTTCCTCTAGGTTCAAGGCAGCTTACAATAATAGTTGTATTATAGTTGTATAATAACATTCCCAACTAAAACCAAAGATAAAAGGTATCTTAGTTATATACAGGGCTCTAGTCGGGGGGGAGCTCTCAGGTACGGAGCTCCGGAAGAGAACCTCTAGGGGGCGGGGCGGTCATGTGGTGAAGCCCCGCCCCCTTCTTTACCCCGCCCTCTGCTTCGATCCTCATTCCGTTTGGGAATGAGGATGAAGCAGGAGGGTAAGTAGCCGGGCCTTCTGACACACTTCCGGTGATGTCAGGGGGTGTGGCCTTCTGTCACTTCCGGTGATGTCAGGGGGCGTGGCATATGCAAATAAGTTATGCTAATGAGTTATGCTAATGAGCTCCGGCAGCTCTTTTTCTACAACAAGACCCCTGGTTATATATCCCTCAACTGAAAACCTGGCATAAATAAGGTCTACACAAAGCACATGAAAAAGGTCCTAGTTTCATAGTGTTCCCTTGGAATACACCAGTGCATCCAGGACTACAAGTTTGTCACCATGCATGTGAACAATCAGCATTTTGCAGGATAAGCAGGCCCTCTTAGAAGTCCTGAGAAGCCCAGGGCACTTCCAGCTCTTGAGACCACTACCCATTAGAAAAATTAAAAACTATTAGCACGTAATGAGCATAAAATTAAAAACTATTAGCACATAATGAGCATAAAACAAGTTCTAAAATTTATCAAATACCCCCCAATTAATTAGTGTCTAAATGTGAGGCCCCCTTGAGCTTGAGGCCCAGGCCAAATGGCCCTCACACACCTCCCCAGGATTAGCCCTAAGGACAAGATACAGAAATTTAATAAATAACAATTTAATACTATCCCCTATTATATCTCTTCCCAACAAGCTGGCCTACTACATGGTCACGCCTGGTTATAGACATCATGAAATGTTTTAAAGCTTGGTAGATATTTCACAGAAGAACTCAGTAGTGGGAAGATAGGAAGGCTCTATCATTGGACTCAGTTTTTAGGCTGTTATATTAATTTCAGGATAATCCGTCATCTACTTTCTCCAAAGTGGAATACTTCAGCGTTACCCTCCCACTATTCAGGAAACAAAGGGCTTAATAATTCTCTGAGTCTGAAGAGATGTGTGATTCTATGAGCCAATCAAGATAATAATGTGTATTCTACTGTGAAGTGTTCTTGTGGTAGGACAAAAGTCCAATGTACTGCAAAGAACTTTTTGCAGGCTGCATCGTTGTATCACTTCAGAGTGGCATGGTGGAAAACTGTGGATTGGGAAGTCCTTTCAGAGCCAATGTAATAACCTGGCATGCCAGAACAGAATGGCCCTGACCCAGTACTAGCAGTGTGACTAATCAATTTGCTAGTGCAAATCCACCATAGATAATTTGTAGATGGAAAATAAAAAAGTCAAAAAATAAATTAGATAAACAGTTAGGCACATTTAACTTTACATTATGACTGATGGTAATGAAACACAGGAAAAAACCCCAAGCAATTTATACTGCAATCCTAAACAGAATTACACCATTTTAAGTCCACTGAAACCAATAGGCTTAAAATGGTGTAACTTGCCTGTAGATTGCAATGCTGGTTTGGTACATATCAGTAAATTACAGCCACAGCCACTAGAAATAAGCTCAGAAATGGTGCTTTTGATTTTGACACTCTGGGCATAGATTAATTTTTACGGAGAAAAAAAAATGGAACCCTTGTATGCTTCCCCCCTGGCTACCCTTTTTACTCTAATAGACAAAATAGGGACATAAGAACATAACATAAGCCATATGCTTATCTAATTCCCTTTTGAAGCCGTCCATGCTTGTAGCCGCCACCACTTCCTGTGGCAGTGAATTCCATGTGTTAATCACTCTTTGGGTGAAGAAGTACTTCCTTTTACCTGTTCTAGCCGACCGCTCAGCCCACGAGTTCTTGTATTGTGAGAAAGGGGGAAAGTACCTCTTTCTCTACCTGCTCTATCCCATGCATAATCTTATAAACCTCAATCATGTCACCCCTCAGTCGTCGTTTCTCCAACCTAAAGAGCCCTAAGCACTTTACCCTTTTATCATTCGAGTTGCCCTTTTCTGCACTTTTTCCAAAGCTATAATATCCTTTTTAAGGTGTGGTGACCAGAACTGCACACAGTATTCCAAATGAGGTCGCACCATTGACCATACCTGCTTTATGTACAAATGCTATTGTAGTTCCAATCTTCAAAAAAGGGGATCCAAATTATCCAGGAAACTACCGCCCAATAAGCCTGCTTTCAATAGTGGGCAGGCTTTATGCAAGGCATCTGTCAGATAAACTGACCTCCTGGATTGCAGATCAAGACCTTCTGGGAGCCAAGCAGGTCGAGCTCTGCACAGGTAGTCCAACATTAGACGATTGTATAACTCTTGCCCACTTGGTGGAGAAATACTCTGGAGAAGCCCGAAAAAAAACTATTCTGTGCTTTCCTTGACTTAAAAGGGGCCTTTGATTTAGTTCCCAGGAATCTCCTATGGGTTAAATTGAATAAAATGGGAATAGATAAACGACTACTCTTCCATATCCGGAAATTATATTCTTTCACCAACTGCCAAGTAAGATATAGAAACTCAGGTTTACTAACATCTAGATCCTTACAAACCGAGGAGACCAACAAGGCTGCATTTTGGCACCTTATTTATTCAATCTATTTTTGAATGATTTGAACTCCTCTCTGAGTGTGATTGATGGTCACTGACCTAAACTGGGACACAGAATCACAGAATGTTCGAGTTGGAAGGGATCTTGCAGGTCATCTAGTCCAACCCCCTACACTCTGCAGGAGCATACCCAAAAGATAGTCGTCCAGCCTCCGCTTGAAAACGTTCAGCGAAGGAGCATCCACCACCTCCCGAGGCAGACTGTTCCACTGCTCAACCACTCTTACATTTAGGAAGTTTCTCCTGATATTTAGCTGGTAACGACTCCCTTGTAATTTTCACCCATTAGATCTAGTCTTGCAATCCAGAGCAAGAGAGACTAGATACACTCCATCTTCTACATGACAGCCCTTCAAATACTTGAAGACTGCAATTATGTCCCCTCTAAGCCTTCTCTTTCCCAGGCTAAACATACCCAACTCTTTCAGCTTTTCGTCATAAGACTTAGATTCAAACCCTCTCACCATCCTGGTTGCCCTCTTCTGGACACACTCAAGTTTGTCAACATCCTTCCTAAAATGTGGTGCCCAAAACTGGACACAGTACTCCAGGTGAGGCCTGACCATAGCAGAATAGAGCGGAACTACCACCTCCCGTGATCTGGACACAATGCTTCTGTTAATGCATCCTAAGATTGCATTAGCTTTCTTCACAGCCACATCGCACTGCAGGCTCATGTTTAGCTTGTGATCAACCAGAACACCCAGAATCACATGTGCTGCTGTCAAGCCAAGTCCCTCCCATTTTTTGTACCTAAGTGTAGGACTTTGCTCTTCTCTTTATTGAAATTCATTTTATTTGTCCCAGCCCACTGTTCCAGCCTATCTAGATCATTTTGAATCCTGACTCTGTCTTCTTCAGAATTAGCAATCCCACCCAGCTTTGTGTCATCTGCAAATTTGATAAGCATCCCCTCTATGTCTTCCTCCAGGTAACTTATAAAAACATTGAACAACACCGGGCCTAGGACTGAGCACTGCGGCACTCCACTCGAGACTATCCTCCACGTAGACGCAGAGCCATTTACGAGCACTCATTGGGTATGATTTTTCAATCAACCATGAATCCATCCAACGGTTGCACCATCCAGCCCACATTTAACCAGCTTATCCTCAAGGATATCATGAGAAACTATGTCAAATGCTTTACTGAAATCTAGATACACTATATCCACAGCATTGCCAGAGTCAACCATTTTAGTAACTCTGTCAAAAAAGGAGATAAGGTTGGTCTGGCATGACTTATTCTTGATAAACCCATGCTGGCTACTACCAATTAACTCATTCCGTTCAAGGTGCTCACAGTTTAATAATCTGCTCTAGAATTTTCCCAGGTATTGATGTCAAACTGGCAGGCCTGTAATTTCCCGGGTCTGTCTTTTTTCCCTTCTTGAAGATCGGGACAACATTCGCTTTTCTCCAGTCTTCTGGCACAACACCAGTACTCCAGGACATCTCAAAGATTAGAGCCAGAGGCTCTGAAATAACATCTGCAATTTCTTTTAGCACCCTGGGATGCAAGCCATCTGGCCCTGGAGATTTGAAAGTATTTAAGGCAGCTAGATGCTCTCTAACCATTTCCTTACTTACTCTGGACTGGCAGTTCCTCCTTCCTTCATGTGCCCTGCATTCTTCAGTTTGTATACAGCTCAACTTACGGTTAAAGACTGATGCAAAGTTAGAGTTGAGTAATTCCACTTTGTCTTCATCCTTTGTTAAGGCTTGACTGTCTTCCCCTAGCAATGAGCTTGCCCCATCCCTGTTCTTTTTGCTCCAAACATAGGAATAGAAATTTTTCTTGTTATTTTTAGCATCCCTCACAAGCCTCAGCTCCATCTGCGCTTTAACCTTTCTGACACCATCCCTACAGATTCGAGCCTGCTTTTTGTATTCACCCTCAGTAATCTGACCCTCCTTCCATTTCCTGTACATTTCCCTTTTTAGTCTCAGCTCTTTAGAGAGTTCCTTGTTCAGCCACCTTGGCTTCATTACCCATCTCCCACCTTTCTTTCTTACCAGAACAGTTTGAGATTGTGCCTTAAGCACTTCATTTTTCAGCATCACCCATCCTTCCTCTGCAGATTTCCCCCTCAGCATTTCCAGCCACAGGATCCTACCTAATATTTCTCTGAATTTTTTGAAATCAGCTTTCCTGAAGTCCAGGATACGAGTCCTACTATGTCCTGGTTTCACATCCTTTTCTGTGTCTTCAGCATATCCCTCTATTACTGTATGCGGATGATGCTGTAGTATTATCTTGCACACCTTAATTTCCCGGGTCTTTTAACTGCATTTACATCCTACTGTGAGAACAATTCCTTATTGGTAAATTTTGAAAAATCTAAAATTTTGGTGCTCTCAAAATCTTGGGAATGCTTTAACTGGCGCATAAATGGTAACATTATTGAACAGGTGAAACTTTTCAAATACCTGGGTGTTCTTTTCCAGTATAACAACAGCTGGACAGGCCAAAGAAAAACACATGGTAAATCTGGCCAAATGCAGTCTATCCGCAATTGCTAGGTTTTTTTACGTGAAGGGCAACCAATTTGTCCCTGCTGCTGTACAAGTTTTAAATGCCAACGTTGTGTCCCAATATCTGTATGGGAGCCCCATCTGGATCGGCTCCTTTAACCAACATGTTGAGCAGATCCAGGCAATGTTTTTGTGGCTTATCCTAGGAGTGCCAAATTGTGTAAGTTTGATTGATTTGATCAAATTGGTAACATCATTGAGCACTTTATTATTGTTAAATATGGTTGATTTTATGCTGTTTTTCAATGTTTTATTTGGCACATGTTGCCCTTATTTGTAAGCCACCCTGAGCCCGTTCGTGGGAAGGGCGGGATATAAGTGTAATAATAAATAAATAAATAATTTATGCAGCCATGTGCCTGGAGACAGGACAACATCTGCTTGAGACCAGAGCCTGGCTATCAACCTTAAAATTTTGGCTACATCTCCACTTCAGAACAAAACCCAATAGCTTTTTTCACTTGCTATTATCAGAAACATTTACATCCAATTGGACAAACTCAATTCTGAAAAAAATACAATCAATTAGCATCCCCCTTGCTTCTGTCAGGTGAATTCCAATTTTTCAGGTTCTTGAGGCAGAGAATGTTCGATATTGAAAAGCAAACTCTCTGTTCTGGACTCACCCCTTCCCCTCTGAAGTTTAACATAATCCCGAGAAATGGTTTTATAGCTGATTCTTTTTCACAGCTCACCATCACTAAGATGAGTTTTTATGCTAGCACGTTTTGATGCCATACCATCAGAGGTCCTTTACAGTAGATTTACTAATACTCCCTACCTTGAAAGGACCAGCCCATGTAACAGTAGGAACTCAGAATTGATTGCTCACATCCTACTCAGCTGTGAATTTTATAACAGGATTCGGGATGTTTTAATCAGCCACCTCCTGCACAATAAGCATAGTCTACCCGAAGAGAGACTTATATCTTTCCTTTTATCAAATCTTCGCCCTCAAATTACCTTCTCTGCAGCACGATTTCTTTCTATCACTATGAGGGGAAAAGAATACAAGGTCAAAGCCCTGACGGGTTGACTGTTTTATATTCACATACTTACATTTTTATATACACCTCAAAATGTGATCCATGTTGTATTTTAACTATGCCAATAATGGTTGACTGACTGACTGACTGACTGACTGACATGGAACCCAGCAACTTCTGTGTGTGTGGGGGGGGTTGATCTCTCGTTAGAAGAACATGCAGACATTTTCTGTCCAAACTACTTGTTGGACCAGCAAAGGTATCTTTCATTTCCATGTCACCATTTTTAAAAATAATATAAAGATAGAAAAATACTCTGACCAGATTTAGGTCTTCCATTTCACAAAACCATTAACAGCTTTTCACTGGACTACAGATGTGAGGAAGCTTATTGTTTTTTCTTAAGACAGCAATAGGTTATAAAAGCACTCTAAGAAAATTTACCAAGTATATTCTACATGTTATAGACCTTTTTCCATGCATAAAATCTGAACCAAAAAGGATGCATGCTTCATATGCGCTGTCATATAAAAGTATCCTTTCAGCTACTTGTTCCGACCAATAGCAGTGTAGTGAAATTATGGGGATACTATGTTGCCCTTAGCTTATTACACTCAGTGGAATGTCACAATTGGCCTGAAAACTTGCAGGCCTGTAAAATGAAATGAACTTGCTAAAGTGTATGCTACTTGAAATCATATAGTTCGATTCCAAACATAACATACACTTTCTAGTTACCATAAACCTCATAAAAAGAATGCTGCAGTGCCCATGAACAGCACTTGTATGTTTCCCTAGTAGCCTGAGGAACACTAGGAAATATGATCAGCCCTATTTCACAATATGCATCAACAATCAATAGTAATAAAATGTACACAAATATAATGTAATGCAAAGAGAACAACTGTGACAGATTTAAGGGAAATGTTTTGATGAAGTTCTACATATAGTTTTCTACCAAACAATGGACTGGATTCAATTACTCATTAGTGGCACTACTGTTAGGACCCTAACCCAATGAATGAATGATCTAATATTCTACTGTATAAATAGCTGTTACAATGGCAAATGAAAACCAGGTATAGTTCTTATGTTTTTTTAAACCATCTCTATTTTCTTTTAATTTATTATATATTCTAGGTAACAAATACTCAAAAAATAAGTAAAACTTGCATCTGCTGTACTGTATAACATTGTAAAAATACAAAACATGAAAACAACAGCATACAGTCTTGAATCAGAAGACGCAGGAGACATTCAAGGGATACAAAGGTAAATCAACACACTTCATAAGATGATCCAGGACATGATTCAAGCATATCTATACATCTAATAGCCAAGTTGCCCCCTCCGTGCGAATATCTAAATCCACACATCGGGGGCACCTCGGGGGCAGGGAGATTTTCCTGCACACTTGGGGCAATCCCCAGGTGTGCAGAAAAATCTGAAAAGTTTTAAAAACCGTACGGGGGATATTTAAATCCCCCCAAAAGTAAGAGCGTTCCCTGCGCATGCGCAAAGAACGCTCTGGGAACTCTGTGGTGGGTTGGTGGCTGGGAGGCGCTCAGGCCTTGCTGCCGGTGCTGGGGGGGGAATCGAAGGAGGGAGATTGTCAGGCCCGGCGGCTGGGAGGTGCTCAGGCGTCACAGACGGTGCCCGCAGGGGGGGAATTGGCGGGGGGAATCAGTGGGGAGGAATCGGTGGGCCCAGTGGCTGGGAGGCACTCAGGCCTCGCTGCTGATGCCTGCAGGGGGAAGGGAAAATTGGGGGGGAATCAGTGGGCCCGGTGGCTGGGAGGCACTCAGGCCTTGCTGCTGGTGCCTGGGGGGGGGAATCAGCAGGCCGGGGGGGGAGAAGGCTTACTTGCAGAGCTGCTTCTGCAGACCGGGAGCCTTTAGGAATACTCCCCCCCCACAAGTATCGCAGGTCCAGCTTCTTGTTTACTATATTTACCAAAAAAGGAAGAGTAGTAGGGGTTTTTTTTTTACAACTGTGCCATCAAGAAAACAAGGTGGTCAGACATTCTCATACAAGTTACAAGTATGTTCAGTATTTGTTTTTAAAAAAAAACTTTTTATGCATAACATTTTTGGGGCGTGGTTATCTTACACTCAGTGTCATCCTCCTCTTGGGTAAATATGAAAGTCATGGCTCTTGTAAGTCCCATTTATTTCAATAGGAGACATAACTCTCCCACTGCACCCCCACTGCTCTATTTGGAAGTGTTTAACTCTAGATAATGTCCATGGTATTAATTTACCCATTCAAACATGACCATAATAAGTTATTGAATTTTAATGATCCAACACAGAAAACACAAACATTCATACAGATGATCGTTTCCTAACTGATATCTTAAAAATATTCTGCAAGTACACACTTGATTATGTGGGCACCAGTACCGTCTTGCCAAAAGACCAAAGAATGTTTCCAGTGTTCTAGTCTCAAGCTGCAAAAGTGTGGCAAGATTTTCTTTCTACTTGTCAAGGCAATACAGATATACCAAACAGTTACATGTATGCCTAGGTAAGTTTTTAGTTTGTTAGTCTAAAGAGTAGTTTCCCAGAAATAAAGCCCACTAACTAGACCTGGTTAGAATTCAGAAAAGACCTGTTTAAGAATGCTCTTGTGGACCAAAAGTACCCTTAAGTGATGAAGTTAGATATGATGAGCCTAAAAGTTGACAAAAGCTGATACATATAAAATGAAATTCCATTTTAATATCTTAAAACATTTATGTGTTTTCCACAAATGGTATCAAAACACCTTGCAACAATTTATACTGTATGAATGTAGTTTGAGCTGTGAAGACTGGGGGAAGGACAGTTAATAGAAAATTTTTTGGAAAGGTTTTTTTCCTGATTCTACCCCCCACCCCCGTTTATATTTTCTTGTTTCAACTGGAAAAAACCTCCAAATTGAAATGTGAAATACTTTTTAAGACTAAGTTTCATTCAGAATGTGTAGTACAGAGGTTTTTTATGTTAGACACTCTATATATCATATCATAATAATTCCTGTGTAAACTATAAGCATCTAATACATATTTCCAAGAATATATTTATTGTTTAAATGTGATTAATTTTGTCCACAATTAGTATGCTATAATGTTTACAACAATAAACTATTGAATTCAATGTTATAAAATTTAAACCAATAACCAAAATATGCTGGTCATATTGTGTGGCTGTTTCTGTACAAATAACACATTAACGTTGTTTATTACAAAAATTGTGTTTTCTATTTTCAACTTTTGTTTTTCTTATAGCAACACCTAGGATCTATGTAATAACACAGCATAGGGTACAGCAGTTTGCAGCTCTTTCACTAGTATTGGATACATCTGCCATTTTGCTTGTTGAAGACTAAAAGTGCAATTCTGAGCAGTTACAACTTTCTAAGTCCATTAAAGAGAATGAGCTTTGAAGGATTTAAATTTTGCTCTAAGATTGCACTATAAACCATTTATACTTTTAAATTTTGGTGATATGCCAAACAGTATTATTTTAAAAGCTAATTATAAATTATGCCATTAATATTAAATTTGTAAAGTAATGCTAAGTTTGATAAGAAAATATTGTATATATTTAAGTTTCTCCCAAATATCTGTTCAATCCTCCAAATACCCTTTTCCCACCTGTGAACAATAAGCAGAGTTTCCCACAATCCTTTTCTGTTTTACAGGCTCCTCAGACCTTCAAAATCATTCACTGAGACTGCAAAACCTGTGTGGAGGTTTCCCCTCCCTCTTCCACAAATGCAGCTCCACTAGAAGGAGAAGTAAATCTCTTCCACTTGTCCCTTCTCATTCCAGTCCACTGACCTGCTTGGCTATTAGTTCATGTGGGTCCTCTGTGGGTCCAGAAGTAATCTTTCTGGTGATTAGAAGAGGCCTCTAGAACAGAGAGGACCTCCGGAAAACTCTGTCTGGCTTCCTTGCACAGATGCAGGCCAATAACATTCTCAAACTCACACCTGAATGAATTTTATATGTCTGTATCTTGTTTTCACAACCATTTTCCCAACCTACTTTTTTTCTAAGATGCAGGATCTATTAAAGTGCTCCATTAAAATAAGGAACTCAAATTTTAAGCAGAAGACAATAATATACATGTATTTACAACACCTATGAATGTGTAATTAACAATTCCGGCATGCACTTTATAGATTTGGGAACCTGAAATTTGTAAAAATTGGAATTCAATTTAGTTCAATTAAGACTAAAACAGATGTTAATTAAAAGTTTCATATTATGCATTATGTAACCATCCCTATTGCACACATATACATTTTAATTGTGATGTTGAAAAGCTACCTATAATGAGTATTTTATGCATCTGTAGTTCCAAATATTTTGTGAAGTCTACTTCTACCTTAAAAATACTTTGAAAGTTTATTTTGATTTTGTTTTTGAAAATATTTAGTAATTTACACCAAGGTCAAATGTGCTGAGACAACACATAAAGCTTCGAAGGGTAGGTATTTACTGCTATCAGTGTATGGTTACTTCCTCTGCTTAAAATTAATAATTAGCACAAAATATTTGGATTTAGTTGGAAAGAAGTAACCCAAGCAGTTGAAATTCCCCAAATTTTCCATAATCTGGAATATGCTTTTCAAAATATTTTATATAAATATGGTCAACGACACTGAAATACTTGTTTTATTTGTTACCACAGAAAATAAGGTGTTTTCTTTTTAACTTCAAGGAAATATGCTTGTCTTATCAGTTTTTCTTCCATTCCGATTCTCTTTAGGTTTAGTTTTACAAGATTATCCATATTTATAATCTAAATAATGAAAAAATACTTACACAGTTGGCTGCAATGTTTCTGTGATTTTTCTATATGCTAGTAAGGATGCAGATTCTAATGTCTGTATAATTAAAAAAACAAAAAAACAAAAACAAAACTGCAGATTTACACAAGTGTGTACTCCTGCACAGAGCTGGACACTGGTGTGAGTGCACAGTTACAGCATATGCAAAAATCAAAACCTGGCAATAAGGTTCCCTGGCTCTTTGAATCATAAAAAAGAAAGTATCTGTTGCCACACAAACTGCAGCAAATGTTTAGTCGGTTTACCAACGGAATCGTTCTCAACCAGAAAGGAATGAGTTCAAAGCAGCTTTTATACCAAAGATGTTGTGTTTCCTGAACCCAGCATTACTGGACATTGAGAAATAGAGGAAAAGAGGGGCACAGGAGAAATCAGGATCTACATGTTAATAAGACCAATTACTGGGTGTCACCATGAAAATGAACACAGGGAAAACAGTGGCCATCTTGAGGGGAAGAGAGCAGGCAGCAAACAAGAATTATTGCACCACATGCTAGCAAAACTCTCCATAAACAGAGCCTGAATTTCTAAATCTGTTGAATGAAATAACAAGATGCGAAGGACAAAAATGTTCCTATACACAGAGCAGTTATACTATAGAAGGAAATTTGCCAGGTGAACCCCTATCACCTTTGAATGAGAGCATTAGAAGCAGAATCTTACTGCACTACTAGAAGCGCTAAAGGGCCAAGGAAGAACTCTCTCCTCCATTTAAACTTCCCACATGGCCTTGGGCATCTTGTATTATTCCAACCCCACAGGAAGTAGTGGTGGGCTCTTTTTGTAGCAGGAACTCCTTTGCATATTAGGCCACACACCCCTAATGTAGCCAATCCTCCAAGAGCTTACAGGGCTCTTCTTACAGGAGCTACTGTAAGCTCTTGGAGGATTGGCTACATTAGGGGTGTGTCGCTTAATATGCAAATGAGTACCTGCTACAAAAAGAGCCCTCCCTAACGGTGACATCAGAACTAGACTTGGTGGCAGAAGTCCAGGGCACCCACATAGGATGCCTCAAAAGTAACAGAGAGTCCCCTTAAAAGCAGGTTGTAGCTTTACATTTAAAGCATCATCTAAAGGGGGAACCTGTATTAAGACCACTGAGGTAAAGTGCTTAGGCAAAGGACCTCAGATTGTAATCCTATACAAATGTAATTCAATGTCCCATTCACAAAAGACAGCAAGATTACTTGCTCCTAAATTCTCTTATTTATGGTATGTCTGTATTTTTATGTGTGTGTATGTGTGCCTGTGCCTGGAAGTCATGGCGACCCCTGGCAACTCCTACTGGGGCATGGAGGACATTCAGAGAAGTGGCTTGATAGCCTGCCTCCGGCCTCCCGGCCCTGGTATTCTCTGGAGGTCTCCCATCCAAATATTTGCCAGGGTCGGCCCTGCTTAGCTTCCAAGATCTGATGAGATTGGGCTTACCTGGGCTATCCAGGTCAGGGCACTAAGTTCCCTTTTTAAACAGTGCTTCCCTTGGGCACAAAAGAACATTGCATATCCTAAGATGTACGGTACATAGCTTTTTGAAATCCTAAATCTAATACACAAAAGAGAACTGGAAAAACTTTCACCATAATGCAAACAGAAAAAGGGAAACCACATAGTCATGCAAACATGACAAATCCATTTTGCTAACTGTGGCTAAGTAAAGCATGTCTACAAAATACTGTGATGAACAAGCGAGTAAATTCAGCAGTTCACAAGGACATGCAGTTTCCATTCAGGAAGGATTTAACACACTGACTTGGATACACAAAATTACATTCCACCATTCTTCTGGTTAGACGAACTATGAAAATTAGCCTATTCTCTTCCTCAAGATGGCAGATTCTGAAAATTGCTGAAATTTTAGAAGCTAAGTGACTCTAGATTTTTTTAAAATTTCACTGGAAGAAATGAAGTATGGGGACTATTGTGCTAATAATGAGATCTGCAAAACAAAGGCAGAACTCTCACTGAGAAATGAATAAA
Organism: Gekko japonicus; assembly: GCF_001447785.1. Lineage (NCBI taxonomy): Eukaryota > Metazoa > Chordata > Lepidosauria > Squamata > Gekkonidae > Gekko > Gekko japonicus. The sequence goes on along the minus strand of NW_015168663.1, from coordinate 901,618 downwards.
TTCTTCACGTCACTAAAATAAATACTATAGAAGGCAAATCAACTGTCTCATGGGGAGCTTTAAAGTATACAAGAATTGTACACTCACGTCTCTAGAGTTTTAATAGTTTTATTGTAATAACATTGCATCTAGTTTACAGTGAATTCCTAAAGAGAGTTATACTCTTATAAGCCCATTGAAGTCAATGGGGTTAGAAGGGTGTGACTTGGTGTAGGATCACACTGTTAACAGAGGGCCATGAATGGTTGCTCTTTCTCCTCATGTATCTTAACAAACAATTCTGAAAATACAATTTTGTAAGTGACTAACGGATGCATACTTACATATTGGAAACTTTAAAAATTAATATCAGGATGGTGGCTGACAAATGTCCCTCAATACTGAAACAGAGCATTCTGAAATTTTTTCAAGCATATTACCTGTCTTCAACATTAAGACTGGAAAACTTCAAAGGGAACAATATATTTCAGAACAAATAATGCTATTGTAAGTTCAGGATATCACAACAGTGAGTTCAATCACGTCCTTGCTATTTGGAAGTACAAAACCAGTTTTATAATAAGCTAATAATTTTAGTGTTTAGATGAAAATATATTTCATCTAAGAAGTATCAGCTAAATAAACATTTAAAGCTAAATAATGGAGACTAGTTAAACATCCTTGCTAAATTAGGATTTCCCTCTTTTTTCTTATGAAGATGCATTTTAGTTACTTTTATGGGTTTTGTGAAACAAATAGCAAATTCAAAAGTGAGATGAAATACATGACAAAGGGATAAGGTATAAAGGGTATAAAATGAAGGGAAAGAATTTTTAGACAAAAAGAAGTAACGGTACAGTAAACTAAACAAATCAAAACATTTTCAAATGCGTAGTGAACTCCACCACACCTTTCCCATGACATTTTATTACCTGCTATTAATCTTTTGACTTCAGGGGCAGGCAGATGTAACAACCAGTCAAAATGTAGAAGAGGGTTTGAGGGTTTTTTTGGTGCCCGTTATGCAGTTCAGCAGCCAACACAACCCAATAAAATCTTCCACAGATAACATGCAAAATAACTTAAAATATGGTTAGCTACTCAATTGACAAAATGCATCCTTTTTTTCCTCATGAGGACCAGCAAGAATAAATTCATACAAATTGTAGTGGAATTCTAGGCTGATGGATCTGAAGGAACATATAAGGACTGCCTTTTCAAAAGCCCTAGTCTCTCACTCCATTGAGGTGTGCAAGGTTTTTTGTTTGTTTGTTCTTGTTTTTAATCTTTCATTTGGTTCTGCATCCCTATTTATGTTCTTTTCTATTTGGAATGATGACTTCTACTTTCCTCCTATCCACCTTTTCTGTGCTAGGTTATAATGTTTGCTCTGCCACTTCCAGTGGTGGCTGGTCAAGCAGATGGGATTTCTCTGTCTGCCTACCCCAGCACCATGCACACTTTCTGACACTTTTGAAGACATGGCCAGGAATATACAGGAGCCACTACTAATTTTGACTGAAAAGATCATGGAGGAATGCTTTTGTTGCCAACAAGAAGGGATGGCCTGGTCTCCCTGCTAAACATTCCAAATAGAGAGTCCTGAACACAGAACAGAAAAGCCTTGGAAAGATACAAAGAATGAGAGAATAAAATGGCTTCTAGTGGATTATAAACAGTCTAATCCATATTAATAGATATATATTGACTCCCACGAGTGAGAAGCTTTTGAGAATATCAACTATGTCCATCTAAGGACAGAAGTGAAAAAATAGTTCAAAAATGGAACATATTGGTTGGGGGCCAACAGATAATCATATGTATGAGAAACCTGTAGTCATTATTTTTTAAAGTTGCAAAGGGCAGCCATGTTGGTCTGTAGTAGAATAGTTAGATTCAGTTCCAGTAGCACCTTAGAGACCAACAAGATTTTTAGGGTATGAACTTTCGAGAGTCAAAGCTTCCTTCGTCAGAGTGGAGATCTGAATCTTTATATTCCAGTCAGAAGGTGGGAGGGATGTTGTAAAGCATGTTTGTAAAGGATGCAAAGGTACAATGCATATTGTAATCAGTTTAATTAAAGCGGGGGGGGGGGAAATTAGCACCTGTAGTGAGTTAGGAATTCTACATCCAGATTCAGCCCTGCCGAGGTGGGGGGCGGGTTCCATTTTTCTGGACTTGTGAATAAACTCAGGTTCAGCAATCTTGCACTGTAATTTCCCCTTGAGTTCCTTTGTTTGAGGACTGCCACATTCAGGTCAGCAATGGAATAACCTGGAAGATAAAAATGTTCTCCAACTGAGTTTTTAAATGTCGGATTTATGTCCACTTATTCTTTGACCTGTTTGTCTGTTGCAGAGAGTGGAAGATCATCGCAGACATTTGATGGCATATGTAAAATGGTGGAAGATAAATGAATTTGAGATGGCATGGCTGGCATTGTTAGTTCCAGTTATTGAGCTGTCAAAATGGATATGGGGACAGAGTTGGCATCTTGGTCTGTCCCAGAGTCCGTATCAATGTTAGGAAGTGAGAAGCTGTTTGAAGATAGGAGGCTGTCTGTGGGCAAGAAAAGGTTTTCCTCCCAATGCCTTTGAGAGGGGAGTATCATTGTCCAGCATAGGTTGTAGGTCATTAATGATGCGTTGACCCGGTTTGAGCTGAGAGCTGCAAATGTCTTGTAGTAGGTTATCCCTTGGTATCATTGTGACTTTGTTGATCTGTTTCCTTACTACATCAGGTGGGTACTGTAATTCCAAGAATGTCTCTTGTAGATTCTCCAGGTAAAAATCTGTGTCTGATGGATCAAAACAGGTATGACTGTAGCATAGAACCTGACTGTAGACAATGGATAGTTTGGTGTGTTTAGGATGGTGACTAGAGGCATGTGGATGTGTTTAGCGATCAGTAGGTTTAGGGTATAAGGTGTTTTTATGCTTCCATTATGTATTTGTACAGTGGTGTCTAGAAAATATATTTCTTGAGTGGACTGGTTCATAGTCAGGTTGATATTGTGGAGGAATTCATTGAAGGCATGGTGAGATTTGTCCAGTGTTTATTTCCCATGTGTCCAAATGATAAAAATGTCATCAAGAAATCTCAGATACAAGAAGGGTGTAAACAGATGGGAGTTGAGGAAACACTGCTCCAGGTTAGCCATGAAAACTTTGGCATATTGTGGTGCCATGTGTGTGCCCATGGCTGTGCCACTGATCTGAAGGAATAAATCTTCACCAGATCTGAAGTAGTTGTGGATTAAGACAAACTGGCAGAACTTAGTAGTGAGGTCAGCTGTGGTGTTGTCAGAAATCACGTTCCTAACAGCTTGTAGTCCATCACTGAGGGGGGTGGATAGTCCATCACTGAGGGGGAGAGACTCAACATCCATGATGGCCAAAATAGTGTTTCCTGGAAGACTGTTAACAAATTGTACTTTTCTCAAGAAGCCTGTGGTGTCTCATACATAACTGAGGGCTTTGATGGTGTAGGGTCTGAGCATAGCATCCATGTATTCACTCCAGCAATGACTGCTTATGCCTGAGACAATAGAAAATCCTGGATTACATGGCTTGTATATTTTGGGCAGAAAATATCCTCAGGAAACAGGAAACCTCCTCAGGAAACAATCTATATACAAAAGAACCTCCTCAGGAAAATTCCTCCATTAGCATGTTCATAGCCTGGGGAACTCCTACAAGATAAGGACTCAGCCCTACCCCACCTTCTGGAGTAGATATAAATTACCTGCCTACCATTTTTCTTCTCACCTTGACACAGAGAGTACTTCATCTTTCTGTGTTATACCTCTGAGGATGCCAGTCACAGCTACGTCAGATTCTACAATGCCAAGACCACGGCCACACAACCCAGAAAATCTACAGCAACGAATGAACTCCGGCCATTAAAGCCTTCGACAACATATATTGATGTACTTGATATTATCTGCTATGATGACTGAAACAAGTATGTGTGTATGTACACATGACAAACACATACCCCCACACATATTAATCCGATGCTTATTGTTATGGTGAAAAGATGCAACAAGGAAAGAGTAAATTCTGCAAAATCTATTACAGATTTAAAGTTCATCAGGGCAGACTAAAGTAATAAATGAACATGTTTCCTATATTGTTTACTGGGAAGCAGTTTTATGAAGTCAGGAGTCCTTTTTGGCACAATGGTGATTTCTTTGAACACCATGCCATCTGATATTGTTCACATGTAAGTACTGTAAAGCTCCTCTTTTTAACCTAATGGGTAACCAATAGGATGTACAACACCTATGAGGATAACAAAGAAAGCTTGAATAGTATTTTTGCCTTTTGAAATCATGGCACAATCTCTTCTTTTGGACGTAATCCTTGAAAACTTGCTCCAAGCAATCTCCAAATAAATTTCCCCCAGTATATGGTAATAATAACAGCTGAAGTTTCATACGTATGTCTAAGGACCAATTACGTAGCCAGATGGCCCTTCTGGCTTCTGTGAGGTATGCTATGTTTTTAACTGTGAGTCTAAGAGAATCCTCAGCTGCATCATGGATAAAATCTGCTGCAGTTCTAGATAGAATGTGTGTTCTCCACTTGCTTGAAGAAGCACTCAGTGTCTTTTCACCGCTCACTTGTTCTTTTTCAAGCTATGCTAATAAAGCTTTAGAAGCATATGCAGAATATAGGGAGATTCTAAGTTGTGCTGCAACTAAACTGAATGATCTCTTGATTGCAGCCTCAACCTTTCTATCAATTGAATCTTTAGGAACAGGGCCATGAACACAAGAGAGGCATGACTTGGCATTCCCACTGACCACTAAAGTATCTATCTTGGGTAAGATTCCCCATAAAGCAGCTTTGTCCACTGGAAGAGGATATAGTTTATGCAGTATTGCCGGAACTACATGTTTTATATTAGGGTTATTCCATATTCTATAGATTAGCTTTTGGATTGCTGAATGGACTGGAAGGGGTTTATCTGGCTTGTCTTCTTCTAAAGGCTGTTTAGATTTGTGGGACTTTAATCTCAGTTGCTTCTGAATATGCTTTAATAAGTAATTTTGGTTCCCCATTTTAAATGTACATATAGGCTCACTATCCTCTTCTATATCCAGTGAAGAAACATAGGATGTTTCATCATCATCTGGAGGTGACATATCTTCTATGGTCCAATGAAACTTAGGTTTCTTTTTTCTAGAAGCTGCAAGCTCTTTCAAAACATTCACAGCTTCAGATACTGATATCTGGGACTGATGACTAGTTACTTCAGGGATATCAGTAATTGTTCCACATGGTTCCTCAGAAACCACTGCCTGAAAAGGTCCAGCATGTTTGGGGGATAGGAGAGTAGTTTTGGTCACAGAGGCATCCTTCAAAATGGCAGTAATCTCAGGTACTACAACAGAACTCATTTGTGATTTTTTGTCAGAACTGGAGTAATGACTAGTAGTGGAAACAGAAGAAGGTCTTACCTTCTTCATATGGAATCTGTGGTTCTCTTCTGAAACTGAGCTGATGTCTACAGTGTTATTGAACGACTGCTATAGATAGCATGGTCCCTTGCTGAACCTTTTTTGAAATGGGGAGTGCTTTCCTACCTGAGAATCTGACCCTTCATCCAGTTCTGCTGTTCGCTGCTGTGAAGTGTAATATTTAGAATCACCTTCAGCTTGCCAGTCAGTTGATATCTTTTTCCTTTGACAGAGCGAAGGGGAGATGGAATTAACATTTGAGTGTCCTGAAGAGTGCCTGACTCTCCTAAGGGAGGTCTCTGATCTTGTGCTGAAGGATTGATCTCCTGACATTCTGGATAAGCAGGATCTGTCAGACCATACAGACACTGCTTTGGTAAAGGCAGGGTCTGATTCAGGAAATCTGGTGACTTCACTATGTTCTCTCTTTCTTCATTTGTCCATTTTCTTTATTGTCCACCGAGACATGGACCTGAAGTGATGGAAAAAAGTTCAAGATACTCGCATTCTTGAAGAAAACCAAAGTTCCCCTCAAAAATGCACCGCATTGTATCATAGGGCTGCTTGAGGCAGCATGAACTAATAAATTGATTTGACTGTAGCAGTGCTGAGCCACACAAAGGGTATGAACTCATCTTCCATGATTTGAGTATTTGTCCGCATCTGCCTGTCTCTAGAGAGAAAAGAGGCAAGTCCTATTATAGATGAACTGCAAGGTGCATATGTCTAAAAGGAGATTTTAGCTAAATGAATTAGATGAGAGACTAACATTACTTCCTCAGGCTACAGTTTTCAGGTTCATGCAATTATTTCCTTAAACACACAAACCAAATGAGAAACGGAAAATGGTTTTATGAATTAACATGCTAATCTTTTCAAAACATATGCTCAAATCCTGGCTTAGGATTAACATTAGTATACATGTGATCATCACATCTAGAACTAAATTGTCCAACTCACAAAACGTCCAGAACGTTGGCATAATTCTGCATGAAATCAAGTAGTCCACATATAGAAAGGCATCAGAGGTGTAAGTTATTATTTTAACAATCTCTATGTGAACCACTCTGCAGATTGCTGTAAAAACTGTTATGCAACCATAACTTTTATAATTATGTTTAATCACAAACATTGTAAAATAAAATAAAATCATCTTAAAATAATTTCTATTAAAATAACCACAGAAAAAACACAGAAGCTACTTTTTGGCATTCAGAATTATTAAACCGCAGCCAGATTAACACGACTGCAATATTCCATGGATAAAAAACAGATACAAAAATATACTGAATGCACTGTTTTTTAAAAAGGACATTCCACGCACTACAGTAATTTACAAACGAGAACTAAAATAAGTCTTAAAATGGTGCCACAACATATATTGACATATGATACAATATGAAATCAAAACATGAAGCCCGGATCTTCTAAGAAAATAATATTTTTCGTTTAAATCTGATAGATTGGATCAAAACAGTAAAGCCCTCTTGAAAAGATATTATCACTATTATAAATTAATTAGTCTGAAAGCAGGATTTTGTGATGCAAGGCAATTTCTTAATAATGATGAACCGACTTTGAAGACAGACAAGAACTGCAGCTACTGTGAGGCTTCCTTATGTTTTTCATCCTCTGAATTATGCTGAAGTGCTGTGTTCATCCTTCATATGCTGTTTAGTTTTTTTTAAAAAAAATTCTACTCACAAATGAATTCCCTATAAATTGTCAACAACTGATTATTGTACTGTCCAGAAAAAAGCAGGATCTGGGCACCACTGAAATAAATTACATTTTCACTATTAAGCCTGGATTTAAGTCAGTACATTTATATACCCTGCTTTATTCCTGCCTTTAAAGGAATAAGGCAGAAAGAGTAAATTATAAGGGGGGACAAATCACACATGCACACAAAAAATCAAAAAACAAATCACAGTGGATACCTGAGGCCAATATACCAAAATCATGAATGAGGTAAAACCCTAGATCCAAATTCTTTTAAGTATCAAGATGTCAATACTGTAATTTGGATCTGCATTTTACATTTCTGATTTATCATAATGAATGTTTCTTGACTTTGAAAATGACCCACAGAGCCTTCATTGGAACAGGTCTACCAACAAAGACAGGAGGCAAGGTTGTACAACTTCTTATGATTATTTCTCGGCAATGAAGATGCAGCAATGGCTTCCTTTGCTTATTGATGCACTATGATTTGCCTGCACCCATGGCATGTTCAAATTATTCTTAGAGTCAATGAATTACTAGATAAATAGACATGTTGAAATCTATGCCTGTGAACTGAATTACAATGGTAAATGAAACCATACACCAGCATATCTGCCTCTGATGCCAGCATTCCTTACAATATTGGCTGGACATCATGTTTAAAAATGCTGGTTGGCAAAGTTATCTATTTACCCAGCATTAAATGTTTCTGAGTTTTGTACAGCAGCTGTACAATGGACCCATTGTTACCCATTGTAATGTCAAATCCAAGTTGACATGGCTAGTAACAAACTTGCTTACCTGTATTCCCCAAGAGTTCCATCATCTTCTTTCATAGGCTGAATTTCTGGATCACCATGAGCATCTTCCTTTTCTTTCACTTGAAAAACCAAAATTAGTGTTTTATAAAAATACAACTGGGATGAATAATTATTACACACAATTGTGTAATGGTAGATTCTGATGGGATATTATGTTGTACCAATGCAATTCTTTGCCTTGCTGCCAGTACCAACTAGGGACAGCTGAACATCCACTTGTTCAGCTCATGTACTATTTGCCAGTCTGGAACAAGAAACATTTTTTATAGAACTGCTTGTGGCTGTTTGGCATATAGTTTCAACTATTCCTTCCTAAGTATACAGTACAGATCAATTAGCTTTCAGAGCACAGAAGTTCTCAAACAGCATGATAGAGTTCTACTACCCTGCCCCTCCCACCCTGTCCTTCCTGCACTGACGGTCTGTTCTGCAGGCAATTATTTAAACAGCCTGTTAATTCCATCACAATTTGCATAAACCAGCCATTTAAAAAAAATCCTAAAATTTAGTGTATTCAGTGTTTAAGTAGGCCTTAGTATGTTAGTAGATCGGCTTTTGTGCATGTTCAGTTTTGAAAAACCCTGTCACAAACCCATTTAGCAGGTGTTTGATTCATTTACTGATGAACTGAAAAGACCCGGTAATTGGCTCGTGTCTGGTTACCACAATGAAACATATATGTTCAACTACTGAACCTATTCACTGCAAAATGTTGTTCAAACCATCTCCCTGGTACACATTAGAGCTGCGGAGGATGAAGCAAGAGCTGAGACGGTTAGAGCAAGGGTGGTGGCGTACTTGTGATGAAATGGCAAGAACATCTTATAGGACACTTATGAAAGCCTATGAGATGGCAATGAAGGCCACAAAGAAGAAATTCCACATGACTTCCATTGATTCTGCTAGTTCTTGCCCAGCCCAATTATTTAGAACAATTAGATCATTAATCTCCCTACCATAAGGGAAACAAATTGATAAGGAATTGGCTATTGGCTGTGAAGCATTTGCAAGCCAGTATGCGGAGAAAGTCTTGTCGTTCTGCTGTGACCTGTCGGCCACAGTTGAAACAGTAAGTGAACGGTGAAGCCCTTTGGCCATCTTCTGGGCCAGTGTTGGACCGATTCAGCCAACTCTCCCAGGAGAAGGTCAACAGGACCTTGGCAGCTGTGAAGCCCACCACTTGCCTCCTGGATCCATGTCTGTCCTGGCTTGTTAAAGCCTGTGGAGATGAAATCCAGACCCCCATGGGCAAAATCACCAACCTGTCCCTAGCATCATGGACATTCCCAGGGTGTCTGAGAGAGGCAGTTATGAGACTGCTTTTGAAAAAGCCATCTTTGGACTCCACGGTTCTAGCCAACTCCCACCCGGTATCAAACCTTCCATTCCTGGGTAAGGTGGTTAAGAGGGTGGTGGCTGAACAGCTCCAGGGATTCCTGAGTGTCTCCTCCATCCTGGATCCATTCCAGTCTGGCTTTCGCCCTGGCCATGGGACAGAGACAGTGCTGGTTGCCCTCACAGATGACCTCCAGAGGCATTTGGATCAAGGCACTGCTGTTGCTACTTGATCTTATGGCAGCATTTGACATGGTCAATTATGATCTCTTGATCCACTGCCTTGCTGATGCAGGAATATGGGGGACTGCTTTGCAGTGGCTGTCCTCCTTCACCATGGTCAGGGACAGAGAATGGCACTGGGGAAGAGGGTATCTCTGTGTTACCCCTAGGTATGCGGCATCCTGCAAGAGGCAATCCTTTCCCCAATGTTATTCAACATCTAAATACACCCCCTCATCCAGTTAAACCGGGGCTTTGGGCTGGGCTGTCATCAGTATGCTGATGACACCCAGCTATATCTGCTGATGGATGGCCAGCCAGGCTCCACTGCAGAAAATTTGGCCAGCACATTGGAGGCCATGGCTGGCTGGTTGCAACAGAGTCAGCTGAAACTGAATCCAGCAACGATGGAGGTTCTGTACCTGAGTTGTGGGGGGATAAGACTGGGAATCCAACTTCCAGCCCACCCATAGATGCTGACCCCAATGGTGAGGAGTTTAGCAGTGATTCTGGATGCCTCCCTTTCTGTGGAGGCCCAGGTCACCACAGTTGCCAGATCAGCCCTCTACCATCTTCAGCTGGTCTACTATCTTAGCTTTTTCCCCAGGACCTTGCGACAGTGATCCATGCAATGGTCACTTCCAGGTTAGATTACTGCAACTTGCTGTATGTGGGCCTACCCTTGAGTCTGACCCAGAAGCTTCAGCTTGTGCAAAATGCAGCGGTATACCTGCTGATTGGGATGTCTATGTGGACACACATTCAGGCAGCGCTGCACTAATTGCACTGGTTACCAGTTGAGTACTGGATCAGATTCAATGTTATGGTAGTAACCTCAAGGCCCTATGCAGTCAGTCAACATACCTACAGGACCATCTCTCCCCGTATGTGCCTTGAAGAGCATTGTGCTCTTCTAAGCAGCAGCACCTGGTAGTCCCCAGCCCAAAAGACATCTGCCTTGCCTCAACCAAAGCCTTTTCAGCCATGGCTCCTGCCTGTTACAGTTCTGCAGGGCCTGCAAAATGGAACTGTTCCACCAGGCCTTTGGCTGAGGTGGCAGATATCCAAATGCCACTGGCCTTGCCTGCTTAATTTGATCAATCTGCCTCATTGCTTAGTACAATACCTATACCAACTTGATGTTAGTGCCAGCTGAACCTGGTTACTTGAGAGAAATGTGGCCTCCCTGACATTGTTGCAGCATGCACTGTATGCAGGAATTGTTGAGCTGGCATCATGCATTATTTAAGTAAAATATTTAGATGACATGATTGCAGTTACACATCATATTGGGACATGGATCCCAGTACAAAGGTTTTGCAGAAATTTGTGCTGAAAGAATAGAAATTGCACATTTTTAGTGAAAGGACCAGTGATCTTTATGCATTTGTGGGATTGTTGTTTTCTTCTTTAGTCAACTTAATCTGATTTTAAATATTCTTTTTTAAATCCAGAAAATTTGTCACAGCACAAAATAAATTAAATTATTGTGCCAAGCTCCAAAGAACAACAACAAAAATTCATTGCCAGTATTTGGCTCTCATATCACATTGAAAGCTGTAGAAAAAAACTAGAAGCTTCCAAAAACAATTTGACTGTCATATGGCAGAGATGTTTGCTGTTAAATAAACACAGTCAACAGTTCTAATTTTAGTGTTAGTTTCACAGCCAAAGTAGCACCAGGATCTGTATCAGCAAGCAGGAAAGTCATATGAACAAGGGAAACATTGGAGACTATTACCAGCTGTATCCACAAATCTCTCAAAGGGGCAATCAACACACAATTAAATAAAATATGGGATAACGTTTCAGTTGCCCCAGACCCACATTCACATAACCTATTGGGGCAGGGAGCACAATAAAACTAACATTACAATCACTAGTACAAGAAAAATAAGCCCCAAAAGCTATACAACAACTAACAAATAATTAAAGCAATATTGGTCAACAAAAACTGAACCAAAAGTAAATGGAAAAAAACGTTTTTGCCAATGCAATCCTATGCAGGGTTATTCAACTCTGAACCATTTGAAATTAATGGCTTTAGACTCTCTGGATTCCACTGGGAATGTAAAGTAAAGCTGTCAAAGTTTCTGAGAGAAAAAACTCCCATGGTTCTGTTTCCCAACAAGAGAAAACTTCTCTGATCATAACCCATTTTACCTAAGGCATGGTACAATTAGAATTGCACAAACTGGGAGTCTGTAAACATATTTCAAAATAGTTTGTGACAGTCTTGCTATAGCATCTTAAACTAAACTGGTCTTCAAAGGACAAATTACAGCACTTGAACTTTGATGTGACTTGAGCATGGATCACAGAGCACTTGGGATGTCATCCATTACAAATAAAGACTCTATTAGCTTTAATGTATATCTTAACTTTTAATGAAAAATATAGTACCTGGATATTTTCCACCTTTATTTCTTCTTATGAAACAAACAATCAGCAAAATCAAGATGAGAAGGGCAACTGCACACATAAGACCAATGAACCATCCTTGAGTTGCAATGTCAACCTGTCGACTTGCCTTTGCTAGGAAGTGGAAAAAAATGAAGCATTATGCTCAAAGATCTATTATGTTAGGCACCTATTTTTCACAGCAGCACTGTAAGATATTTATTAATTTTCACTTTAACTACAAATATAGATTTATAAATAATGTGGAGCATAACCATGGCCATCCAAGGACATTTATTGCTTTTGGACCAAAGTTCTTAGTGACATTAAAGCTCTTTCATACCTTTTTTGCCAAATTCAAAATGTGAAGATTTGCAGGTATACATTCTCCAATAGTATATTTGACCTGTTTTGCTAACGGATAACTATATTTGAAGGTGGCAATGGTAACATTTTTGTGATGGGTGCGAAGGGTGTTTGGATCCATAGTATGTGTAGAAAAGATGCATAGCTAATGTATAGTGACATTGTGTGCTGTACATTAAGAAGATCAGCAAGGAAGAGAGAATCATGGTTATAAACACAAGACGAGAAATAGAATCAAATCATAAAAAGAACTACTCATGAACAATGTATACTAAATCAAAATCAATTCAAAAAATCATGAAACCCTACTCTTGTGAATAATCTATAAATTAGAAAAGATTCCACACAAATAAATACTTGCAATGATATGCGACAATATATACAATTAGTATGGATTTTTCTTTTCGGTATTTTTTTGTATTTTTTAATATGTACAAGTGTGTGTGTGCACGCACGCGCACCTGGAAGTCATGGAGACCTCTGGTGACTGACCCCTACTGGGGGCTTGGAGAATATTCAGAGAGGTGGATGAATAAAGCTTGCCCCCGCCTGCCACCTCTGGTATTTCAAGGAGGTCTCCCATCTAAGTACTTTGCAGAGTCATCCCTGCTTAGCTTCTGAGATCTGACAAGACTGAGCTTGCTTGGGCTATCCAGGTCAGGGGTAGTCTGGACTTTCTGACACACTTCTTGGTCAATCACCTGAGGTTGTGTCTATGATTACATCATCAGAGTCTGAGTATGTCATATATGCTACTACACCTGTATAACTACAAATATTAAAGTCTATAAAATTTAATGTTGTCAGTAGCCTTACTTTGGCTGTGGTCACACGGCCAGGAAAATGCGGGGGGGAAGCGTGGCTGTTTCCCCCGGGGAAAATCAAAGCGCGGTTGCACGATCAGACCTCCCATGGAGGTCCCCTGGAGGTTCCGTGGATCACACGGCAAAGAAGCAGGGCCTCGGGGCAAAGAAGCGGGGGCCGCGCGCCGAGGGAAGGCGAGGAGGGGGCTGCCAGAGACAGCCGGCCAAGCGGCGCTGGGGAGAAGAGGGGCCAGCTGCCGACTGGGTGGTGTGGCATCGTGTCGGGCACGGCGTTTTCCCCACCAGTGAGGCAGGCAGGGGGTGGGCAGTGGGTCTGGAAGGGCACCGGTCCGGGGAGCTGGCTGGTGGGGTGTGCGAAGAGGGCACAGCAGCATGGCCCAGCCCCCTCCGCCCTGACCGCCCCTCCGCCCAAGCAGACGTCCTACTCTGCCGCCGCCCCCCCTCCTGGGCTTCATCGTCTGCCTTGCCCCCTTTCCCCCATCTGTCGCTCCCCGCCTCAAGCCATGCACTCAGTGCTGTCTTCTGGCTGCTCTCCTCTTCTCTGCAGGACGTATGTTGTGTTTTTTTAATTAAACATCCGTTTGCGCATGCTCCGTTCGGCGCTTGTGCGCAATCGTGGAGACTGAAAAAAAAAAACCTTTTAGCTAGGGGACATGGGCGGGCGCTGGAACTTCCTCCGGAAACACGGTCATACGCCCGCCCTTGCCCCGCGGTTTCTGGAAACTAGTACCTCCACGGTACTAGTTTTTTACAGCGCTGCTTTGGCGTTTAGCCACGGGTTACCGACGGGAGCTCTACACTTGCCAGATGTTGCCCTGTGATCGCGCCAGGAAACTCCGCCTCTCTTCCGTCTCTGAAGCGTGGCTTCTGCTCCGTGTGACCGCAGCCCTAGTATACTTTAAAGTGTTGTATACATATAGTTGCATATCATTGCAAGTATTTATGTGTGTGAAATGTTTTCTAATTTATAGATTATTCACAAAAATACAATTTCACCAATTTTTGAATTGATTTAGCTGATTTAGTATGCATTGTTCATGAGTTCTTTTTCACAGTTTGATGCTATTTCTCATCTTGTACATTAAGAAGATAGCAGCTGATGTTTAAATCAGGTTCCCATCAATAAATGTGTAAGATTAAATTACCCAAAATTCTGCATTAGCTCATCAGCATATCAAATAATCCAAACTGTGGATGTAGGCATCACTTATATCCCTTAGACATCAATTTACATAAAGGAAAATGCAATCAGATTCATAAAGATGCAACATTTGCATTTTTCTTTGACTTCACTAGGTTATTGTATTGTCCTTTTGAAAGTGTATTCTTTCTAAAGATTACAAATACTTGGACATAATAAAAATGTATATATAAAGAGTTCTGAAGGGCTTTTTACAAAACAAAATTCAGCAACGGGTTTAAAGAACAGTGTATCTAGTTTTAAAAAGTCAAATATGTCATCTCTGGATTTTCAATTAATTATTTTTATTTTCCCAATATAGTTAGACAGATTTAGTTTTCCAAACATGCAGTTATGAGGAATTAAAAGATTAGTGTCAAACAGCAGAGAAAGACACACACATTTGACATTAAATGTAGAATGAAGTTTTGTGCCAATTAAATGAAACAATCCATGCATGACACATGCCAAAAATGTGATAAATTACTTACGCAGCTTCAGGTATTCTTTATATTACAATATATCCTCATTATAGGTTTTTAAAGCCTACAATACTGTTTTTAAATAAAATAAAATGTTGTAATTGCGCTACAAAAATTTGCTTCAAGTATATTGCTTAGTTTCTTTGGTGAATGTAGAAGTTGTTACTGCATGTGAAATCTGCCCCTACTGCCCTTATTTTACACAAAATAATGTCATATGAAGATGGTATACACAAATCCTTTTAAAGCCTATGACATACTGTGTTTCCAAGAATGTGCCTGGACTATCTATTTTTCCATTTACTTCATTTTATTTCCCCTTATTCCTTGCCACTAAACTTGCCACTTATTTGGATGTTGAATTATTCCATATATTTTAGCTAGAATCAAGTCCTGTAGCACCTTAGAAACCAACAAGATTTTAAGTGAATGAGCTTTTGGTAGTCAAAGCTCCCTCCATCAGAGGTCTTAACTGGACTTCAGTCTAGCTGTTCTACTGCAGACCAACACAGCTTCCTTATGGTACTATGTTAACACTTTGTGATAAGCAGGAATGTTCTTAACAAAGCTTTACCTCCATTGAGAAGGATCAGAAACAATGCAAAACCTCTCTTTGTATATTGTGCCATGGTGACTACAGGAAGTCTCCTGTATGTATCATATCTGAAGACAGTTCACCTATCAGAGATCCTGTTCCTCAATTCCTTATAAATATTAACATTGGTGAAAAACTGTGTCAGACTCTCTTGGATAGAAACTTGCTGAAATCCATGACAGGTTAAGTTCTAGAAGGTCTTTGAGTATCTGGCTATGCCAGCCATACTGGACAAAGATTCTAGGCACTGGCAAGTACCAGTGAGTAGACTACCATTATGCCAGGACATAGTTCATGTTCAGTAGCATTCAGGTCTCTTTACAAGCTGGGTGGTGGTAGGCTAACTAAACTGTATCAGCTACAGTTTAAATTTCTCTGCAGGAAGTATCTGATCTTCAGAACACAATTCAGGTAAGCCACCTGGTTTTTAATTTTGAGAAATCCACAGGAGAAATGAGACAATTTGTTCAAATCTGTCAGCAACAGTACCCCTGAAATTCATGAAATTATTTTAAAACAGATATGAGAAACTGTAGCAGAATGGAATAGTTCAGGAGGGCACCTCTATAATGGAACAGGATTGCAGTCCACTGCAATGTTTATGGTAGGTATAATTTGCTTTTACTACATTGTCTTTACCTTGTAATCCACTTTTTATTGTTTACTGTATACCTTGCCTTAGATACTCTGTTGTTAGCATTCTTTATGTAGGGTTCAGGGGCCTCCATGTCTCTACCCTCAGCAGCTCTCCTATCCATCACACCTCTTCTGTTCTTCTTGGTCTTGCCAAGCCACAGAATTGAAGAGGGTTTGCAGCACTAGGTTCTTCCAGTGGATCTATTTTGCACAACCTGGAGAAAGATCCCAACCACCTCCTCACTGGCCTGCTTCTAAGCCCCTTATGAAGCTAGTGCTACATATGCTCAGTCAATTCCCCTAAAGTCTCACTACAACTAGCAGTCTTGTGAGACCTCAGAGGAATTTTGGCCTGCACCTGCAGCAGCTTTCCCTTTCCCACTGACCTGGCCAAGCTCAACGGCCAGCAGGTACTGGCAGTGACGGAAGAAGGCCCATACTGTATTACTACTGTTGCAGCATTCCTTTCTGCTGTAGTCCTGGCTGGCTTGGCAGTTGGTGGGTGTGACTGAAGTGGGACCTCAAAGGGCCCATACGACATTGCTACTGTTGCAGCAGTCTTGCCGTGCTCCACTGAACATCAACTGGTTATCCCTGGCCCAAACGAGCATCCTGTGACTCCTGGTTAAGTCTGAGGGCAGCTCAGGTAATGGGTGTGGGCCTGCTCCTGGACACTCTAATTCTGTAATCCAATGCAGTAGCACTGTTCATTAGATGTCTTATGCCTAAAATATGACATTGTTTTCAGTCATACTAATTCAGTCATACTAGCCCTACTGCATAGTTCTTGAGGAGGTCTTAGTGATTCTAGTGACCTGGATGAAAGTCCAGGATGGAGCCCAAGAAACATGGCTGCCACTCTCCCAGGGGTCCACTCCTACAAATCAGGCTCCTAGGCTCAAAGCGGTGGCTTGCACACCATGCAAGATATGTGGGTGTGCCTGGCAGCACTAGGTGCTAGGTGTGCCTACTTGTGCCCAAGCCCAAGAGAAAGCAGAGGTGCGTGTGTCTGATAGCCACCAAGCCAGCTGCTGTCACCTGCCTGTCCAAGCCCCAGAGGGAGCATGGTGCACATGAGCATAACTTCTGAGCCATTCAGCTGCTCTCCATCTGCCTTAGCCCCTGTGTAGAGAGACAAGTGGGGGGCATGCATGTCACAGCTGAGCCACCCTGCTGCTACCTGAGTGAGAACCCCCAGAGGAGGAGGGGGCAGCAACGACCAGTGGCTCTTTTTCTTCTTTCCTCTTCCATTGGGATAATTACTTCAGATAGTAAAATCAATCATCTAACATTGTGCTTTCTTAAAATTAGGGATAATTGCAAAATCCTACTATGGCACATTCTGCGAGTGAATCTTGGTGCTCCTCTGTAGCACTTCCACCTCCAGCATCTGTGAGTCCCACCTAATTCTAGGCTTAAACAATCAGCCCTCAAGCGAGAAAGACCTATACCAGTTAAGAAACAATAGGAAGTCATTTTGGATGAGGGAAACCCACTCTTCCCAGTAGGGATCATTCGCTGCTCCCCAACTGTCTCCCTCAAGAGCTTTGGG
This sequence comes from Gekko japonicus, assembly GCF_001447785.1. Classification (NCBI taxonomy): domain Eukaryota; kingdom Metazoa; phylum Chordata; class Lepidosauria; order Squamata; family Gekkonidae; genus Gekko; species Gekko japonicus. The sequence goes on along the minus strand of NW_015168663.1, from coordinate 884,037 downwards.
GACTTGTCCTCAGGTAGCCTCCACCACTTCCTGATCTTTACACCTTCAGCAGTTTGGTACTAGGAGTAGCATCAACTGGGGCTGTTTCGGTAATACTGGCCATAGTAAGACCCGCAAGTAGTTCCAGTAGTTTGGTACTAGGAGTAGCATCAACTGGGGCTGTTTTGGTCATAGTAAGACCCGCAAGAAGGAATCAAGGCAATCTCTTAAATAATACAAGTTTTAGTTTACAGGAATAAATGGTATACATACTAACATAAATGGTATATATACTAACAAAGGAAATGATACGTGGAAAGGCTTCTAACCTAACATGGAAAAGCAGGAAAGGCCCGGGTACTCGACGCCCGCCATTTGTGGGGCCGGGCGGGGGAGGAAGAAGTTAGCAAGATGCTGGGTTGGGGGCCATGCAGCGGGGTGGTCAGGGAGGGGAGGCCTTGAAAAGTAGGGCAGGCCACTCGCCGCCCCCACCCGACCTACGGAGAACTTTCTAATGCCCACACCGTGCTACCCAGGCCTCGGATGGCATGCAGCGGCCTGGAATGACCTCCGCCGCCACCCCTGCCGCACCCCCTCCCTTGACCTGCGGCGGTGGGGCCCGACATTTCGCTTCCGTTCTTGGGGCCACGCTGGGCTGGGGGAGGAGAAGTGGTTGGGTGGGAGTGCCTGGGGTGGCTGCATGAGTGGTGGCATGTGGCCCGCGGGAGGCCTCCTGCCTTCAGCCATCTGGCCAACTGGTGTCAGAGGGCAGGGCCATTTAAATCAAGCCGCCTTTACTCTCATAGGAATACAGATGCATAAGTCTGTGTATTTAATCAGTTGCTTATAATAATAATAATAATTATTATTTTATTTATATTTATACCCCGTCCATCCTGAGAACAGGCTCAGGGCGGCTAAAAAAGTGGTACAATGTACCTATTTGGCATAACCATAAAAATTTTAAAACTAGATAAAACACATACTCATTCATGACATAAATTAACAGTTAGCAATAAAGTGCTTGCGGGAGCAATAAAACCGTTTCCTGACATGGAGCAGGAAAGAATACATTTAAGAACTGAACGACTTCCAGCTGCTATTTTATTCTGTTTTAGGTTTTTGACATAGTCTTTTGTGTGCTAAGGAAAATTAATAAATAAACATACATAAACTACTACATAAGTTACACAGGACAATAGTGATAGCCATTAAAATTCATAGGTAGTTAGACAGTTAAGACATGTGGTTCTCAGTTAGGTAGTCAGGCAGCCGGTAGTTAGGTAAATCGATGCAGGGGAGCCTGCTTTCGTCAGATCTCAGAAGCTAAGTGGATGAGAGAGGTGAGTAGCAGTGGTGACGCCAGCGGAAGGAGCGTCTGTTCCCTCAGGAAGGGGGTCTACCTGCTTGGCTAAGCGGAAGGAGGTACTGCACGGCACGGGAGAAGCAGATGGCGTAACAGAACTCATCAGCACTGTGCGTGGCTTTAAGCAGGCCTTCGATCAACTTTCAGAGAAAGTGGACACGATGAGCAGGGACAAGCTGGCCAAGCGGGCCTGGATGACAGAAACGTCTTGGTCCTGTCCCGCCAGGGATGGTGTGTCCGGAGGCCACCAGATGAGGCTGGGGATCGCTGCCATGGGGGGTCCTCCACTAGCTCAGCTACTCTCTGGTCTTCCCATCAAAGTACACGCCCTAAGGCCAGGGGACAGGAGCGCGGTGGCTTGGGATCCTCATCACGCCCCTGGGATGAGACAGAGGGCAAGGACTCAGCAGGTGAGGCCTCACCTGAAGGGGACAGCAGGCTGCCCCTGAGAGATTATTGGGCAACAGTGGCTCATGAACTGGGGTTGCCGGCTTGGGCAATACACTGTAGGGCATTGACCGCTCAGGCTGCAGGGGATCCCAGGGCAGTCTGGGATGATGTGGATGTGTCTGATCCGTCATCCATATTGTCCACATACTGTAATGGGGAGGATCCTCCGGAGCGTCACTTGTCAGAGGAAGTTCGAGATAACATTCTGGATGGGTATTACGTTGATGTTTTTACCTTACAAAAGAAATGGGGGGATGAGGGTCACACTCCAAAATTGGGCAAGAAAGAGAGGAAGGAGAAGATCGAGGAAGTGGCGCGAACCTTCCTCAACTGGGTTTCTGGTTACTTGGTATACGCGGGACTGGTGGTGATGGCATACCCGGAAAGGGGTTGGCATCTGCTTAACCACATTAGCAACGTGGTCAAAGCCAGGGTTTTGGCCGGCGAGGGTCCAGTGATAGACTATGATGAGACCTGCCGCAAACTGGCCTCACGTGATGACAGGGCCCAGTGGGATTTGCTTCAGGACAAAGTCTGGCTCCTGGAGGTCGGCCCATGCATTAGAGGAAAAGGAGAGGTCAAAACTGATCGGTGGTCGGCACAGAGGGATCGTTCGCACGGGGTTTGCTGGGAATACAACCAGGGGCACTGCCGAAGGGCACGGTGTAAATTCAGCCACAGTTGCAAACTGTGCGGTGGGGGGCATGGAAGGGTTTACTGCACGCGGTCACCGGGTGGCCACCAGCCCTTTCGGCGCAGCAAGTCCTCCTCCAACAGTGCCACCAACAAAGGGGGAGGAGGGTCTTCTGGCACCTCAGCTGCTTCCTCTTCAAGACGCTAATGCCCCACGGGGTTTATGGTCCTTGGCGGTCACCCCGGTGCAGGTGTCTGCCCTAAGACCGCTCCTGGCGGCATACCCCTCCAGGGAGGCTGCCCAGTATATTTTTGAAGGGTTCACAAAAGGCATATCCATCCCTTTCGATGGCCCAAGCATCGCGACTGATTCAGACAACCTGAAGTCTGCTAGGGAGATGCCTGACGTGGTTGACGCTCTTTGGTGAATGACATGATCCCGCCTGAGCTTTGCTCGGTCCGGTATGCCTCTTTTGACCACGTGGTCAGGCTGGTCAGAGCTTGCGGCTGGGGGGCACTAATGGCCAAGTGTGATATTCAGTCGGCCTTCCAGTTGCTTCCGGTTCACCCGGATGGTTTTTGTTTGCTGGCTTTCACATTTTAAGGGGCTTGGTCCTTTGACAAGACCATGCCTATGGGCCGCGCAGTGGCCTTGCACAGCCTTTGAGACTTTTAGAACCTTTCTCGAGTGGGCAGCAAAGTCGCAGATTGGCATTTCGGGGATTACTCATTATTTAGATGATTCCGTCAGTCCCGGGGACAACGATGCCTGTGCAGAATCTCTACAGGTGTTTCAAGGTCTTACTGAGGAGCTTGGGGTCCCATTGGCTGCGGACAAGACCGAGGGGCCAACGACGAGGTTGACTTATCTGGGTATTCAGTTGGACTCGGTGATGGGGGCGTCTAGATTGCCGGGGGATAAGCTCTTGGCTCTTCAGGCACTCATCATGTTGGTGTGGGTGATGTCCAAGTACACCTTGAGGGAAATACAGTCCTTGGTGGGATATATGAACTTTGCTTGCCGGGTGGTGTCACTGGGCAGGGCCTTTTGCTCATGGCTGATCAGGGCGACTGCTGGGGTCAGGGCACCTCATCACCGTGTAAGGGCAACCAACGGCATGAAGGAAGATTTAGACATCTGGCTTCAGTTTCTGGCAGGGTACAATGGGGGTCACCATTTGGCAGCGGCCTCTGGACTTGCAGAATGCCAATCAGATACATTCTGATGCAGCAGGAGGTGCTGGGCGGCCATTGAGGATATCTCTGACTCCTCAGTTCCAGGGCGCACACACTGGATAGTCTGGATTTTTGGGCACAGCATCGTTAATTGGGCAGGTTTGTTTGAGAGACTTCCGGTTTGTGGCACTGCGATACGGTCGGGTTTCGGACGAGCTCCGAGCCGACCGCCTCCCCACCTCCTTTTGGGGCTCTTTCGCCATGGCGGCTGAGTCCTGCTTCCACTCCTGGAGGGGGAGGAAGTTGTAGGGGGCTTGCTGGCCCCCTCCGCCGACGGCGAATCACGGGGGGTGTTGCCGGTTGCCTCGAAGCAGAAGGCGAGGTTGGAGGAACATGGCAACATGTTCATAGCAGCAACCAACCATTTTTAAAACCTTTTTTTCCTTATTTTTTTCCTTTGTGATGCCTTAACACGAAGAAATTTTGTCTGTTTGTCTGTATGGGTGCACTCCTCGATGAGAAACTGAAAGCGTGTGGGATATACCCCCCCATTGGATCTAACCTCAACCATTACTGAAGCGGCGGCGGAAAGTGAGAGGAAAGTGGAATTTGAAGAAAAGGTACGGGGCAAAAATAGTTCGGCTGGATGTATTGTTAACAGCTTCGTTAAGGACTATAAGATTATTAGAAGGATTTGGGATACGTATTGTTCAAACTTTAAGACTGTGAGATGAAAGTGGAGTTAAGTTTGGGAAGAAAATGGCGCTGGCTGTGGTTTGCAATGTGCTACAGGACGCAATACTGCTGAAACTTAGGTCAGACCACTTTCAAAAACTTTTGAAAGAAGAATTAGGGAAGACACTTGAGTTGGTCTGGGACAATGTCCTGGGGAACACACGATGTGTATATGGACAGGAAAATTACAACATAGAACAAACAACAGAGATACAAGGACAAGATAAGCGGAAAGCTAAGCAAGAAGGAGACCTGCATGCTATTTAATACTTACCTACAGAGACTGAGTTACAGGAATTGGATATACTGAGCTGCGCTCTAGAGAAGGAGAAAATTTTGAAACCAAGAGTTCGGGGGAAAAGGCTGCCAAACCTCTCCCGGAGGAAAAGAAAGAAGATGAAGAGGAGGAAAAGACTGACGGAAGTTACAAGGGAGGTAAAGGACTGCTACAATAAATACCTGAACTTGGACATAAGGCGACATAGGAAAGACAATGGGGTAGTCAATCTAAAAGAATACAAAGACCAAAGACATTTGAAAGAAAAATGGGAAAATCAGAACAAAAAAGAATTAGAACATAGGGTGACTGTGAAGGAGTTTGACAGATTGGTGCCAAGCAAATGGTTTAAGCTATGTGGGCTTTAATAGGATGTGATTGTGTAAGGGAGGTAGATGGAGATGACCTGGCAGATTTTAGCTGAAAAGAAGTTAGCTGTTTAAAAATAGGTAATAGTGGTTGAAATAAATGAATGCTAAGTCTGAATGGAACACAGGATTTAAGGAAAATCTAGAATGTTGGATTAAATAGCATTATATAGTAATGGCAATATATTATATAATTTTTTTCCTATCGGTGTTGGTGCCTAGGTTGTTTGAGAGATAAAGGTATGAGTCTTCTCAATAGGAGAGTAGAAGAGGTGCTCTGTCTGTTGACATGGTAGTTGGACCTGGATAAATTGTGTAAGTTTGAGTTCAATGAGATTTCATAGATTTTTGTTCTTCAGTTTATGTAAATGGGTGACCTGAATGTACAGTCAATTTGGGGATATAGTTTAGCCAGCTATTTACTTTTTGAGCTTTTGAGGTCCTGTTTTATCTGTATAATTTAAGAGGCAATGGGATAGACCAAATATATTATTTGTATTAACTGATGATACAGCACTATCAGATTTATGCTATACAGTTATTATATTAAGTGTCTATATTAATTCTATAAGCAAAATAGCTCTGAATTGAAAAGTTGGTTGATAAGACATAACAAGTGGGAGTTTGATAACAGTCATGAAACTCCAGTAGAATAAAGGTTTTGAACTAAGTAACTTAGATGGAAACAAATAGTTGAACTTTAAGTTGATCAGGAGCATATGTAATGAAAAAATTAAGATACCCAGAAGAATGGTGTATAAGAGAAGAGAAGAAATGCAGAAATTATGTAATTAACTAAAGAACATGATTTAGGTGTCATGGAAGATATCAGTTACAACATCGGTGTAGGTTGGTGGTGGTGTTTATGTTTGTTTTTGTTTAATAATGTTTGGAAAACTTAATAAAGATATATTATAAAAAAAAATTGGGCAGGTTTGTATGCTTCATCGTCAGGTTGGGGCAAGGACTTGGGGCTGGAGTCAGTCGTGCACATCACATGGATGGCTCAACGGGGCATGTGATGGGGATCGTTACTGCCCTGGTTGGAATGAGTGGGAGCTAGACACTGACCGCCTTACGGGCTGGTGCTGCAGCTTGGGGAGAACGATTTGACGGAATGGCCCGGGGTGGCCCTGAAGCTCTTTTTTCCTATGGGTGTTGGTGCCTAGGTTGTCTGAGAGATAAAGGTATGAGTCTTCTCAATAGGAGAGTAGAAGAGGTGCTCTGTCTGTTGACATGGTAGTTGGACCTGGATAAATTGTGTAAGTTTGAGTTCAATGAGATTTCATAGATTTTTGTTCTTCAGTTTATGTAAATGGGTGACCTGAATGTATAGTCAATTCGAGGATATAGCTTAGTCAGCTATTTACTTTTTGAGCTTTTGAGGTCCTGTTTTATCTGTATAATTTAAGAGGCAATGGGATAGACCAAATATATTATTTGTATTAACTGATGATTCAGCACTATCAGATTTATGCTATACAGTTATTATATTAAGTGTTTATATTTACTCTATAAGCAAAATAACTTTGGATTGGAAAGTTGGTTGATAAGAAATAACAAGTGGGAGTTTGATAACAGCCATGAAACTCCAGTAGAATAAAGGTTTTGAACTAAGTAACTTAGATGGAAACAAATAGTTGAACTTTAAGTTGATCAGGAGCATCAGAAGAATGGTGTATAAGAGAAGAGAAGAAATGCAGAAATTATGTAATTAACTAAAGAACATGATTTAGGTGTCATGGAAGATATCAGTTACAACATCGGTGTTTATGTTTGTTTTTGTTTAATAATGTTTGGAAAACTTAATAAAGATATATTATAAAAAAAAATTGGGCAGGTTTGTATGCTTCATCGTCAGGTTGGGGCAAGGACTTGGGGCTGGAGTCAGTCGTGCACATCACATGGATGGCTCAACGGGGCATGTGATGGGGATCGTTACTGCCCTGGTTGGAATGAGTGGGAGCTAGACACTGACCGCCTTACGGGCTGGTGCTGCAGCTTGGGGAGAACGATTTGACGGAATGGCCCGGGGTGGCCCTGAAGCTCCAGGTGCTGGCTGACCTGGCCTCCTTATGTGAAGATTTGCCTGGCATGGTAATCTTCTGGTCGGAGCGGCTGGAATGGAGGTCATGGCAAGGAGCGGCTCACCCCAAGAAGGTGGATGTGGCAAGGAGGAAGGTGTCTGGTAGACTGGGCAGGGTGGTTGAGTCAACAGGTAGTGTTTGGATCCGCCACCCAGACATCTCCCACAGGATGGAGGTCTTGTTCTGGGCTGATGGAGTGCATCTATCTGCTTGGGGTATGGACATCTGGCTACATGGAGTCTGTCATTCCCTACTCTCTTGGCTACAGCTGTAGGGGTGTTGGCAGGAGCAGGACCACAGGGTTCGTCCTGCTCTTGTGGCGGTAACAGCATGGGGCCGGATCCATTTGTGGAAATCAGCCTGCGTGCCATTTTCCTGAGGTGGGGACACCTTTAAGGGTCTTGGCGTGAGGGCTGAAGGGAGCAAGCAAATGCAGGGATTAACAGCGATTGCCCTCAATGCAAGATGGCAGGGGAGTTCATGAAGGGGCAGGAATCCATGTGAACCCCGGCTACCTGCCATCTCGCAGTGTCTACCCATGCTGGCTGGCTGGGTAATGGGTGTCTCAGACAGTTCAGCCAACGGATTGGATCCAGTGGACCCATGCTGTCCCAATGCCTATTACAGCTGTAACCCCTAAAGTTGTGGCCAATTTTATCCACTTAATTTCTAAAGAAGAACGCTGTGTGAGTGGTCAATTTAAATGGGGCAGTATAAGACTGGCCAAGCCTCTCCATCCCGAATAAGACCTGGAACCCCAACTACCTGGCATCTGCTCTCCCCTCCCGCCTGCAGTAAGCAGATGGGTGTATGCATAAGATGGATGCTGCCGTTGTCATTCCCATATATGTGCTCCCCAGAGAGAGAGCACAGAGAGAGAGAGAGAGAGAGAGAGAGAGAGAGAGAGAGACTGACTGTGGGGAACACATCTATGGGAATGAGAGATTCTACGTGTGTAGAAGCCTGCCAGAGCAGTTCAGTGTTTTCACTTGGGGTTTGGAAAAACACATCTATCTGGCTGAGATGGGATCTCTGAGCCCAGCTGCCTCCACAAACACTGGTCCATCTCCTTATAAATGTCAGCCCTTCCTAGTATGAAAGATCTGGTCCTTTTCTTAAGTTATGTCACTCCCTATGTGCTGTTTGAATTCAGGCCTGATATTTTCCCAATAGCCAGGAAGGCAATGAACAGTTATTGAAAAGCACTCTCATGCATTAGTACAGAAACCTTATCAAAACAAGCATTTAGCAAGCCAAATTTGTTTTAAAGTTTATCTCAAAAGCAATATAAACAATATGCACACATAAGCAGGAGACCTGGAAGGTCTTAAAGAGGAACATCTCTTTTCCCGTCCTCCACTACTTCCTGTTTCCCTTCTCTGAAAGGCCCTATAGCCTCTCCCTTTTCCAGGTTCTTTCTTTCCTTCCCACCCACGAGCCAACCTACCTATATCTGACCCCTGTCTTCAAGATTCTTACTGGGAAAACTACATGATGCTAGCTGCCTGGCCAGGCCAGGCCCAGCTGTATGATGCTGGTCACAAGGCCAGGTTGGGACCAGTTGCATGGTAGAGAACCTTCAAAGACTTGGAGGGGCATCTCACTTTCCCAATGTCATTCCCCCCCCCCCTTTCTCTTGTCCTGGCAGTTCCTGCATCATGCTTTCTACTCTCCTTCCCACCAACTAACCAAACTTTTATCTGCACCCCCCCAATCTTCAGCTATATTTATTTACCTCATTGATAACCCACTTTTCTCCATAATGGGACCCAAAGCAGCTTATATCATTCTCCTCTCCCCTATTTTATCCTCACAACATCCTCTTAAGTATGTTAGGCTATAAGTCTATGATTGGCCAAAGGTCATCCAGTCAGCTACTATAGTAGTAAGAATCTGAATTTGGGTCTTGCAAATCCTAGTTTGTTATTCTAATTGCTACAGCACACTGGCTTTTGTGGGGTACCTGCTGTTGAACAGTTGCAGGCAGCCAGTCCTGTGTGAGTCATGCAAGTCAGGTGGTAGCAAGTCGCATGGCGGCGACTGCCAGGTCTGGCCATGATTACTCCTCCCAGGGGTGGATTGGCTATTATGGGCCTCCCAGTGGACTGATGGCCTACCCCCACAGCTGGGGTGGGCCAGCCCTGTGGCAGAAGGGCTGTGTCCAGTGAGGCCAGGTGCTACTTAGTATGTAGGGGTGATGCCCAAGCCCCATGCAAGGCAAAGAAGGTGGCAACTGGCCAAATGGGGAAATAGGGGACTGCCACTTCCTCTCTTCTGCCTTTGATGGAGCCAGGGTGGGCAGGGGGTATGGACCTTTTCCTGGGCCATTTTTCACTCCATCTGCCCAACTAATTCTCTCAAAGTCCTAAAAAAAAGCCTTGGAAAGGCCTCCCTTCCCCCTGCTTTACTGCTTTACTGATTAAAAAACAAGGCTGGAAGACTGGCAGTACTGCTGCGGTTGCTTAGCAATAGCCACCGAGGGCATTTATTTCTTAAAGTTAAGGTGCTGCTGTTTCTATTAATTTTTTTTTTGGGGGGGGGGGGCTTTAACCTCCCCAGTGCATGCACACACACTTAAATTTCAGATTTTTCTGCAAACATGGGACATTTTTCAGCCATCCCTTCTTCCACTGCTCTGGGAGCCCATCTGCATGCCCCTCACCATTCTACTCGTGTCTCAGCCATCTGGCTCATGTTATAATGGCAGTGGCAGCTGCTGCAGCAAACTGGGGACACTGGGGGGGGCAGAGGATCCTGCTCTTCCTCATTCATCCTCTGCAGCAGTGGCAGAAGGGGATTTGGCTCACTCACTTATTCACTCCCCACTGCTTTGCCTACGTGGCTTTCCCCCTTCCACTGTTATGGATGCCCAAGTTGTGGTGGTGGCAGCAGCTGTTGAGGGATGCTGTAGGGGTGTGAAGGAGGCTCCTGGTCTTTCTCACCAACTGCCTGATGCAGTGGTAGTGGGAGGCATTAGGTTTGGGATATGGGGGGAGGTGGCAATAGAGGTTCCCAGTTATCTTCCCCCACCCATCCACAGCTTTATTTCTACACTGGTTGTGAATGGGGGGGGGTTGGCTTGCTCAGCTGCCCACTCCCTGCTGTGGTGGCTGCCTGCTCAGCTATCCCCCTCAGGTCTCCACTCAGCCACATGCCCTCCACTGCTCTACTTTGCCACTCAGCCATTTGGCTTGAGCTTTGGTAGTAGTGGTGGCTGCAACTGCTGTAGTGGTGAAAGGGGAGCATGATAGAAGCTTCCATTCTTTCTCATTCACCACCTGAAATGCCATTGGGAATGTGGGGGGATTGGCAAAGATGGCTCCTCCCCCACCTGCCCGCAGCTTTGGTTTGGAAATAGTCATCTGTAAACCTGGGGTTTCCCTCACATTTATGGAAAGATCTCCCTTCTCTCAGCATAGCTCTGATTTGTAGATTTCACATGCATAGACATATGTGTATAAAAATAGTACTATGCATGGGATAGAGATGGTAGAGTAAGAAGTACTCTTCTCCTTCCTCACAATAAAAGAACTTGTGGGAACTCAATGAAATTAATGAACAGTAAGCTTAGAACAGATAAAAGGAAGTACTTCTTCACCCAAACAGTAATTAACATGTGACATTCACTTCTGCAAGAAGTGGTGCTGGCTACAAGCATAGACAGCTTCAAGAGGGAATTGGATACACATCTGGAGCAGAGGTCCACTGGTGGCTATTAGCCACAAGGTACAGATGCAACACTATGCTTGGGGCAGTGATGCTCTGTATTTTTGGTGCTTGGGGGGTATCACTGGGAGGGCTTCTGGAGTTTTGGCCCTGCTGATGGACTCCCTGATGGCACCTGGGTTTGGGCTAATGTGTGACACAGAGTGTTGGACGGTATGGGCCTGATCCAACATGGTGTCAGCTAGGCCTCTAGCTGCCATGGAATGAGGGGGTGACTCTGGAATGTTAGGTTTCCTTTCTGTGCCTTCAGTGTTTCTTTATCTCTGTAACATGAGAGTTTGGCCTTGGTGTCTAGCATCAGCTTTCTTTGGGGAAAATAGACCCATTAGCTTTGCCGGGCTTGTACCTGTTCCTTGATTGGCTACAGGCCATCAGGGGCCCCTCTTGAATTATGTATATCTGCTTGCTTCACATGCTTATCGCCAGTTCTAACACAAGATGTGTAAAGATATTCTGCATACTTCAATGTCTCAATAAACTTTACTTCTTTGCATGAAAGTTGTTGGGAACTGACTGCTGCAGGAGTCTGACTGCTGCTTCTCTTATGTTCTTACTTTTGGAGGAGTTAATTAATTTTAGTTTTTTTCCTGTATTTCAAAAGATTCCCACTGCATTTTTCTGCAACACAGAAACAAAATTATAGTAATAAAACAACCTTCAAAATTAGGTGTTTGTGCGCTAAAACACATACATTTGTCTTTCTCCTTTCTTGTTGGCACACAGTAGGGTCACTTTGAAGGGGCTTCTGTTATTTTGTTGTTGTGATGCAACACTTGGGTATACTTTTCACAGGATTAGGACTTAACTCATTTCCCCCATTGTCTGGGGAATGGAAGAAATCTTTTCTATTTAGACTTAGGTTCTGCTCCTCAAAATTCCATTAGACCATCACATTATGCTTGAGGTTAAAGACACAAAGAACACTATTTAAAATGGACCTGGAGGAATCTACTTATACTTGCTTTAAACTGTAGCATGTATGAACTATATGAATCCTATGAACAAAAAGTGTACAGTTACAGCATACCCTAATCATTTCTGTAGAAAGCATCCCTCAATATGACATCAATATATTTCTATTCACACCCATACAGTGTTTTAAATGATTAGTACTCACTGTTTTACACAATAATCTGACAAAAAAAATAAATCCATTTACAGAACAGTTTCTTCAGAACATTCCAGTCTCATCAGACATTACTTGTTCTGCTACTTTTGATTCAACAGAAGATCTGTTTAATAGAGTTTTCACTGATCTTGAATTTGGAAAAAATTACTATGATAAATATTCACTGTGATTGAATATTTTTTTCTCAACACACACACAAAAAGATACAGTCCAATTGCAAGCAGAATTAGGTGGCCTTAGAAGGGTGCCATGCTTAGGATGTTAACCTATGCTTCTAATTCAGCATCATTAAAGGATGGGCTACTCAGACATAATTTATTCCAGAAGACAAAAACAGTCTTAACAAGGAAAATAAAGACAGGTTGCTTACCTGTAACTGGTGATCTTTGAGTGGTCATCTGTGCATTCACACCCTTGGGATATACTGCACCTGCGCTGAACCTTCTCGGTACCGGTAGCTAGCAAAAGGGATTTTCGCGCCTCTCCCAGGTCACGCGCCGGCTCCACTGCGCATGACCAAGGAGGGGCACGCAGATCCCGCCAGTTCCTTCTGACCGCCGCCCAACAGCCTTCAAAGAAACAAGATGAAGGGCCGAGAGCAGAGGGGAAGGAGGGCGGGTGGTGTGAATGCACAGATGACCACTCGAAGATCACCAGTTACAGGTAAGCAACCTGTCTATCTTCTTCGTGGTCTCTGTGCATCACACCCTTGGGAGAATAGCAAGCAATAACTCTTACCTGGAGGAGGGGCCGAGGCCCTACATCTGCGCTGTCTGCAAGATAGACCGACCCAACGCCACACGACGAGTAGACCGGACATCAAGGGCATAATGCTTCACGAAGGTGAGCGGAGTAGCCCAAGTCGCAGCATTGCAGATGTCCTCCAACGGCATACCTCTCAGGAAAGCTGTGGAAGTTGCTACCGCCCTCGTAGAATGGGCGCGAAGCTGACCTGGAAGAGGTTTCTTAGCCAAAGCGTAGCATAGCTTGATCACCTCCACAATCCATCTCGACAGCCTCTGGGAAGAGATCTTCTTCCCTTGGGAGGGCATACTGTGAGCAACAAACAAAGCTGGAGACTGGCGAAAAGACTTAGTCCTGCCCAAATAGAACAACAACGCTCTCTTAACATCCAGAGAATGCAATTTCCGTTCCTCTTCATTAGCAGGAGACGGGAAAAATGATGGCAGAACTACATCTGAACGTAAATGAAATTCCGAAACAACTTTCGGTAAAAAGGAGATGTCCAAAGACAATGAAACCCCATGTGGGGAAAAACTTAAGTATGGTGGATCACACCTCAGAGCAGACAATTCGCTGACCCGACGAGCAGAGGTAATGGCCACCAAAAACGCAGTCTTGAGTGACAGCAATTTTAGAGAGCAAGTGGCCAATGGCTCGAAAGGTTTTCCCATCAAAAAACGCAAAACTAAAGCCAAATCCCAGGCCGGGGTTGGAGGACGACGGGGAGGGTACAGGCGAATAAGGCCTTTACAAAACTGTTTTGTCTGAGGATGCGAGAAAACTGAAAACCCATCAACAGATGGATGAAAAGCTGACACCGCAGCTAAATACACTTTAACCGACGAAAAACTGAGACCCAAGTCCATTCTGGACAAAATAAATGCAAAAATAGACCTCAAATCCACTGGCGGAGGAGGTAGATTTGAGGAATTCAAATACTGCAGGAATAGATTCCACTTCCTTGTGTAGGAAGTCCGAGTAGACAGTTTACGACAGTTCAACAAGACATCATTGATACGAGCGTCCATCACTGAAAGCGTATTTCCCACAGAGTCAGCTTGAGACTCAGAGGATCGTAGTGAAGGACCTGGCCCTCCTGAGCCTGGAGGAGATCCAACTCCTGCGGCAGGTGTACAAAGGATCCCTTGGCTAACCTCAACAGTGTCGGGAACCAAACTTGCCGAGGCCACCAGGGGGCTACTAGAAGACAATGGGGCTTGTCGTGTTGTATTTTCACCAACACCCTGTGAAGCAGCGGAATCGGAGGAAATAGGTACAGAAAGTTGTGAGCCCACGATATCAACAGGCCGTCCCCCAGTGACAGAGGGTCCAACCCCGCTCTGGAACAAAACATGGGACACTTCTTGTTGAATCGAGTTGCAAAAACATCGATGTGGGGATGTCCCAGACGTTGAAAAAGAGGGAGGAGATACTTTGAATTCAGCTCCCAATCGTGGTCCGATGCTCCTCCTCTGCTCAGGAAATCTGCTTGCTGGTTCAAAGTTCCTGGCAGATGGGCAGCTTGGAGAGTGATATTCCGATGAAGGCACTCTTCCCATATGTCCATAGCTAGCCTGCAAAGGGATCTGGACACTGTCCCGCCCTGGCGATTGATATAAGCCATTGCAGTTGTATTGTCCGTAAATATTAACACAGCTTTCCCTGCAACCTGTTTGTGCAAGGATCTGAGGGCAAATTTTACGGCCAGCAGTTCCAGATAGTTGATGTGATGACGTTTCCAAAGGGGCTGCCATGGAGCACCCACACAAGTGTCGTCCGTATGAGCACCCCAACCCCACAGGGAGGCGTCTGTGGTGATCGACATCACGGGAACAATCGGTTGGAACGGTGCACCCGCCAGCAAATTGGTGTCCACGAGCCACCACTGCAGGGAGGTAAGGACCTGAGGAGGCACGACTAGTCGAAGACTTGGGGGGTGAAAGGAGGGGCGAAATTTCTTTAGAAACCAAAGCTGCAACGGACGCATGCGAAGGCGTGCACACTCGATCACAGAGGTGGTGGCTGCCATGAGACCCAGGATCCGCTGAACGTGGACTGCTGATGTCACATTGGATCGGAACAAACGTCGAATTTCCAGACGAATGGTATCTGCCCGTTGGCGAGGAAGGTAGGCCCGAGTGGCCAGGGAATCTATGACAGCTCCTATGAACTGCACGCGAGTTGCAGGTTGCAGCATGGATTTCTGCAAATTGACTAGAATTCCAAGGGAGGATAGGGTCGACAGTGTAATGGTGATGTGCTGAAGGAGACAGTCCTTTGAATCTGCCACCATTAACCAGTCGTCTATGTACGGAAAAATCTGAATGCCCTGAAGACGAAGGTGGGCGACGACAACCACCATTACCTTCGTGAAAACCCTGGGGGCGGTAGAGAGCCCGAAGGGGAGGGCTTTGAATTGATAATGGTCCTCTCCGACCGTGAATCTGAGGAATTTTCTGTGACGAGGATGGATGGAGACGTGAAAATAAGCGTCTTTGAGATCTAAAGTGACCATCCATGTCCCTGGAGGCAGGAGTGGTAAAATACTTTGCAAAGTGGTCATACGAAACTTTTTGTAAACAATGAATCGATTGAGAAATCTTAGATCCATAATTGGACGAAGTCCTCCGTCCTTCTTGGGGACCGTGAAATATCTGGAATAAATCCCGTGGCAACGATCTGCCGCCGGGACTATCTCTATAGCGTTTTTCAGTGACAGAGATCGTACTTCTTGCATCAGGACAGGTGACGTTGGAGTTCCGACGAAATGGGAAATTGTGGGGATTTGAGAAAACTCTATGAGATAGCCATCTCTTATTATAGAGTGAACCCATTTGTCTGTAGAAATGTCCAGCCATGCGTGAAGAAAGGGAGCGAGGCGAGTATGAGCAGTAAGGCTGAAGTCAAAGCCCCTGTTTGGGATTCTTGGGAAACTTCGACTTATAGGCACCCGATGATTGTCCTTTATTCTTAGGGGGAAAAGACCTTGACTGAGAAGAGGGAGGTCTTTGCCATTGATCCGTAGGCGATTTGTTGTACGGTTGTCTAGAAGACCAAGATTGTCTAGGCCATTGCTTGGTCTTAGGGTATTTAGTTGGGGGAGAGATTCCCAGACTTTTAGACGTCTTGATACTCTTATCCATTTCCTGTAATACCGTATCAGTGGTGGAACTAAACAGTCCAGAGCCTTCAAAAGGAAGGTCCTCCACCGACGATCTGGTATCATATGGCAATGAGGAGGAACGGAGCCAGGCATGTCTGCGTAGGGCTACGGAAGTTGCTAGAGTCTTGCTAGCAGATTCCAAGGAATGCTTGGCAGCACTAATTTGATGTCTAGCCAGTACCATCCCTTCATTTTGAAGCCTCTTAATCTGAGGCTGACATTCCTTTGGTACATGTGGAAGGAAGTCGTTTAAGCGTTTCCACAAATTGAACTGATAGCGGCCCATGCAGGCTGCATAATTTGCCGTTTTAATGCCCATTGCACCGACAGTGTAAAATTTTCTGCCCACCGAGTCCAACTTCTTTCCTTCCTTATCTGATGGCGTTGAGTGACTCGATTTTCCTTTCGTGGACGACGATACGACCAAAGAATTGGGTTTAGGATGCGTGTATAGAAACTCAGCCCCAGATTCTTGGATCTTGTACATGTGATCCAGACGTTTATTGGATACAGTAATGGAGGCTGGATGGGTCCAAAAGTCCTTAGTAGTTTGTAAGAGGACTTTTGTCATTGGAAGAGCCACAGAAGGCGAAGTGTTGGAATGCATAATGTCAAAAACATTGTCATCCACGAAACTGGCAACGAGAGTAGGAGTCATAGACAGGTCCAACGCCATACGTTGAACAAAGTCTCCATATGACTTAACATCCTCTGATGGAGAAATAGGCAGATCCGCTTCCACATCCTGTGGGGTGGATTGTATGTTCACGTCCTCTATATGTTCAGAGGAGTCGTCTGAATCGGAGGATACATTGGATGGTTCCGGGGATGATCCGGGTAATTCCGGTTGATGCGTTGTCGGCATGTTGACCGGGGGTGCAGCCGGGTCTGGTGGATGTATCGGCATGGACTGCTTCGATACCGAGGATCGATCCCGAAACTGCGAGATGCGGGATGACACCGATTGACGATCCCAGTCAGGTGGAGGTGGTGGAGGAAAAGCCCATGGGTATGGGTATCGGCTTCCATACAAGTAATGCCACTGTCTCTCATCCCAGGTTAAAGTAGGGGATGCCGGTCGGTGTCGATCATCGACTCCACGTTCCGGGGAAGCATGAGAGGATTGACGACTCGACATATCAGATTGCGACTGATTTGTCTGCTGAGTAAGGTCGATGTCGAGATCTGAACCAATCAGGTGATGAGGTTCTTGCGTGAGATCTCGACCTTGACTAGCTGAAACCTTATGGACTTTCGACTTGTCCGTTTTAGGTTTCTTCGACTGCTGTGAGTCTTTGCCCTGCTTCCGGATCTTGGAAGGTACGGCATCAGATATCCCCTGCTTCCGGATCTTGGAAGGTACGGGGTGGTCTTTTATCGGCGTCGATCGTTTCGGTGCCGAAGCATCGATTGCGACCGTCGACGTCGATGGTCCCGAAACGGGAGGACAAGTGTCCGCAGCCAGGGTGGACATCGAGGCGTGCCCGGACGTGTCCAACGGCGAAGACGACTGTGGAGATAGCGCCTTCTCCATCAAAGCCAAGTGCAGACGAGCTGCCCTGTTTTTTCTCGTCTGGTTCGAGAATTTCTGGCAATGTCCGCACTTAGAAACACAGTGCGACTCCCCTAAACAGACGAGGCAAAGCGAATGCCCGTCGGTGGGAGATATTTTAAGGCCGCAAGTCTTACACCGTTTGAAACAACCCCACCGCGGGGCCATAGGCCAGCGGAGGGGGAAACGTTAAAGACAAGGAACAAACACACCGAAGAAAAATGCTAACTACAAAAAACAAAATAAAGAAAAGGAAACTAACTAAACGCAAGTTTAGCAGAAAGTTAGGTACTTAACAGACCGAAGCAGAAGGCGTCCTACCAGCGCGGCGGTCAGAAAAGAACTGGCGGGATCTGCGTGCCCCTCCTTGGTCATGCGCAGTGGAGCCGGCGCGTGACCTGGGAGAGGCGCGAAAATCCCTTTTGCTAGCTACCGGTACCGAGAAGGTTCAGCGCAGGCGCAGTATATCCCAAGGGTGTGATGCACAGAGACCACGAAGAAGATCAAAGAGAACTGAGGAGGAAGACATTCATGAAGCATATCAAAGACATGTTGAGTTAAATTATTTCTAATCTATAAATAGAAGAAAAAACCCTAAACATTTAAGTATAGCACTATACTTTTAGTTCAAAGCTTCATCACTTAATACATCATAATTCTGAAGACAAGGCAGATTTGGTATGGCATGCCTCATCTGGACCTGTCTCAAACACAGCTTCCGAACTGCTAACACCAGAAAGAGCACCAACCCGGACATTATATGATGTCCCTGGCATTAATCCCTTTAACAAAAAGACACTACGGGAACCATATACATTTTGTTTTTTTCAATTTTTTGCCTTCAAAGTTTTTAGTAACATAACACACTGGTGTAGTTAAAAACCACTATCTCAAAGTCACTTGACATGTGTTACTGACATTTGGTCAGATCCTGCATGTCCTTCTCAAAAGTGCCTTGCTTGTATTTTCTAATATTAGATATTTAGGTAAACTGCAACCACAAAGTGTTGCCTGATCTTCGATTGTGGAAAACTAATTTGCCACTGTCTGCTAAGGTAACTCAGATGGCATTTAACAAATACAAATTATTATTTATTTAATTATTTAGATTTTTTTTACGTTCTCCACTTCAGTGAACATACAAAAGACACTCACCCCAGAAGTTCAGCTTAATCTGCTGTCCACTTCTGCCTACTTTATCATTTTCTTAACCAAGCATGAGGATCTCCTCATTCAAGTTTGGTTGCTCTACCTTCCTGTTTGGGTGGGGTGAAGAGAAAGAGTGGATGACAGGTATTGTACTACTGTTTTGTGCTTCTCTAAACCTAGATTAGACCGGAACTGGTGGTTGGAGCTAATGGTTGTAACATCAGATGTTAACTCGGAAGGCAAGTGCCTCACAAGGTAACTCACAAGGTAACATTAAGTGCACCCATAAGGGCAAGCAACAGTGGGCAAGCTATGCTTAGAATAACTCTAGAATGATAACTATGCTGCTCTGCAATTCATTAGAAAATTCTGCTTTCTAATTTGAATAATCAGTTATGTACAAATACGATGGTACAAAATACAATGTAAAAACATTACAGATCAAATAAATATCCCTTAGTAAATAGTAATATAATTCCATAGAGCAACGAAGTATTTCAGATAACGAAATAAGTTGCATTACGGGGACTTTACATGTTGTGGCCCCATTCAAGCTACATATCAGCTTCACACAGGAAAACCACTTGTGGTCCTCACTATGTTCTCACTATGATATCATACTTTTGTGTGCCTTCCAAAAATTCTGAAATTCTGCTATCAGCTGCTTGGAAGGGGACTGGATTCAGTCATCCTGTTCTTTCCCTGCCAAACAGCTGATCATTGGGATTGTAGTTATTCTGAAACGGTTCTACAGATGTGGCTCTTAAGCTCCATGTATACTTCTACGGAGTGTTAAAAGTTCTAATAAGTGTTGCTGGTAGGATGCTCTCTTTTAGTCTTGAACAGATAAATCTCTAGTTGTGGTGGAGCAGCTCATACATCCCTTAGAAAATGGAGGAAAAGATTTTATTTCAAAATAATTTTTTAATGTCACTTAGTTGATAACTGTCACTTCTGGTGTTCTTCCTAGTCCATATACTATTTCCGGGACAAATCAAAACTTGGTAACGTTTCAGAAATGGGGGGATATCTTGGGATATTTTTCATTACTTAGAGGTAGTTCTCATTAAAGAAAAGGTTGGCAACCTCTGTCCTAAAATACTACTTGAAAACAGCATCATATTAAAGAATTAAACAGTATTTGGAGCATTGCTACATATTTATTATTTAAATGTAACTCATAAACTCTTGATTAGCTTTTAAAAGCAAAAATAATTTTTAAAAAGGTACATCAATTTGGGGCCATTTACTATTATTAAAATATTTTGCAGTGCATTAACGGTACTGAGAAAAATTCAGTGAAATATCTGCTTACTGCCTGCCACACCATAGTCAACATAAATGTTCTCATGAACCAGACCCTCATATTCCCAACTAACACTGGCATAGGGTCTTGACAGTAAATTTCAAATTCATGGACAAACTGAATGCATTGAGCACACAAGAAAAAAAGAGCAAAATATAATTGATGCCAAATATATCCAATCCAATCCAAATCTAATTACTTCACTAATCTGACTCTTAAAAAGTCGAATATTACTCTTGTTGCCAACATGGAAAATCAATGACTACAGGATTAGTAGACGTTATTTAAGAAGTGGTTGCAAACACAAAAATATACAAAGTACAGTTAAGGAAGCAATCCTATGCACTTTCATATCAAAGGGAATTCAATGGGCCCCCTAGATAATCACACATGCGGACCACATGTCTACTGCTGAATTCACATATGCCACATAAGCACTTTTCATTCATTCTCTCACTACTGGGGTGCTTGTATGAAAAGGAAAAATTAAGTTTTAAAGTCAGTGTCTGAATTGCTTGATTACAAAAGAAAGTTAATTTAAAATTACGTTTTAACTCTTCTCTGCTTTACAGTGCATCTGTGAATATATTTTATAAACTCTACCGCTAAAGGTTAAAGCCACTAAAATTCAATTTCAGTCACTTGATTCCTGTAGTAGACATTCTAAATTGTACAAAATCACAGAAGATGATAAAATAATATGAACCCATGCAAGTGTATGTCTTCTTGTTTCCATGATACTTTGCAAATTTCACAGTTTCCTTCTTATAGGCTTCTTCTGTGAAGCACTGTATTTCAACTATTTTGGCAGAAATTTATGCTGACAGTAAAGAGGAATAGTGATGCCCTTAACAAACATAGGGAATACAGTATGTATTAAAGGAAGGAAAGAAGAAAAATAGAATTAAAATGTTTCCATTTTGGCTGGAAGGAAAACTACATCTAAGAAAATTTCATTAATACTGATGTTGGAAGAAACCAGTGAGATAAACTGATCTTATTCCTCATATATAATTATTCTTAAACAGTATCTGAGTTAGCATGATTGAAGAAACACTGTCTTAATTAAGATTTTATTCAAAATCATTGTTAAGCAAGTTTAAATATGGTCTGGCATAGTCCAAATGAAAAAGCCACAGATCATGTTCAGCTAGAAAGCAGAAGTAGAAACCATTATTTATAGTTGTTATGCAAACCATGGTTTCTGCTAATGATAGTTTGGAACAATATCTGAAATTGCAATCCCTTGCAAGGACCATTTGTTCCCCTTTTCCATAGGCCACTACTCTCAGAAACACTGAACAGACAGAAAATGAAAGAATACATGGCCCTGTAAACCATGGTTTGCCTAGCTGTTTGGAAGGTCAACACATGGTTTGGATGATAAACAATTGTAGCACAAATTATGGTTCAGTAGGATGTTTGAGTTACCAATATATGCAAGCACTAAAAAGGGTCCCAAGAACAGGCATTCATGCATAACACAGTAACAAAGAGAACTGAAACAAGAATGTGTTCATGGAAAATACATGCTAGTGTTGCTATGAGACAGACAATTTATCTGTACTTCAGAAAGAAAAAAATCAATGTTTAAGTATTGTAGTTTCAGCACTTAACACATCACAATTCTGAATGCAAGGCAGAATTGGTATGGTGTGCCTCACCTGGACCTGTCTCAAACACAGCCTCTGAACTGCTAACACCAGAAAGAGCACCAACCCGAACTTTATATGATGTTCCTGGTGTTAATCCCTTTAATACAAAGAAGCTCCGGGAACCATTTACATTTTCTTTTTTCAATTCTTCTTTGCCTACAAAATTTTTAGGAACACAACACATTGCACATTTACATTTACTGTCTTAAACTTATTTAACACAACCTAAATCTTGCATGTCCTTCTCAAAAATATTTTGCCTGTATTTCCTACTATGAAACAGCTTAGTAAATTGCAATCTCCAAGTGTTCTCTCCTATTTATTGTAGTAAGATTTTTGCCTCAAGATAACTAAGAGGAGATTTAACAGAAAGAAATTGCTATGGACTTTAACTGATTGGATTATATTCTTATTTCATTTTCTCAATAACCAGCTTTTCAAACTCTAAAGGTGGAGAAAAAAATAAACGGTACTTAGGTTTTCTTTTCATTTTTCTGAATTTCTACACTTCTAATTAAAAGAAAATTCTACTATATGTTAAACCATAAAGTAAGAAAACCCTAGATTATAAAAATAAAAATTGAAACATCACAGAAACTCACGGTTCTAACTAGAAGAGACTGTATTATGTAAATTAGCTCAATAAACATTTGCCACAACCAAACAGGCTTCCTCATACACTGTAGAATGATAAATTTTCTGTACAGAAATCTACATGAAAGGTTCTCCTCTAATAGCTAGGGCCAAATGTGTCTTTCAAAAATTCTCCTGATCAGCTGTTTGGGAGAAGGAAGATGAGATGTGCCTTCTCTTCCCAAGTGAACAAGCAAATTGGCAGGCTCCGAAAGACCTTGGTACATGTGGTTGGCTCCCTGTATGCATTCCTATGGATAGGTGAGCTTGAAGCCCTGATGTGTGTGGTCAACCGAAAGTCCAGACAATACAAGCAAACAAAGCTCTATGGGTTTGTTTTTAGTATTAAGCAATTAATAATTTAGATTAGATTTACAGGGATTGTTATTTAAATGTAATTCATAACAAAGCAGTTTTTAAAAAGCAAAACTAGGCTTTTTTTTTTTTTTTTAAACCTAGGTCAATATTGGACCATTTTCTCATATCAAAATGTTTTGAAATGCATTAACAGTATTGAAAAGAATTCAACGAAATATCTTCTTACTGCCTGCCACACCATATTCAACATAAATGTTCTCATGATCTGGACCCTCATACTCCCAACTGATATTGGCATAGGTCTCAGCAGCTGCTGCAGTAACATTTCTGATCCTTGGATTAACTGGTTGCACTGAATACACAAGAAAAAAAGAGCAAAATATGAAATTGTATCTTTGTGTTTTTTAAAAAATTCAACTATACCTATTCTAGTAATACGAATCTTATAAAATGCAATAATATTCTTGTTTTCGTCATGCTAAATTCGTGACTACATGATTAGCAGGCATTGTAATAGAAGTAAGAGAATGAGTCTTATGAGTCTTACAAATCCTATGCTCACAGTAGGACATGTATGGATAAACAGGCATAGAGTCAGTGCTTATGAAATTTACTGCTCACTTAAAAAGGCAAAGACCTGAAATTCTCTAGATTACGGAAAACAGCAAACATCACAACAAGCATATGACTTCCTGTTTTTATGCTATTTTGAAAATTCCATAATATCCTTTTTTTGGGTAGAAGATTGCTTTTCAGATGTTTTCATGGTGCTTTACATTGATAAAGTAAAGAGTAATACCCTTATAAAATGTTGGATGGACGGGATGCATTATACGGGAGGTTTCAAACTGGTTCTCTGAATATCCTTCATCAGAGAAAGCAGGAAAGAAGAAAAATAAAGAGTAAAAATATTTGCACAATAAAAATGTTTCAAATCAGTTAATATCATCTTACCTGTTAAATAAAACAATGCATGCATAAACATGTAGTCATGCTGGTTCTTTAAAAAAACCAAAACATTTTACTAGATACAAAAGGTTACCAAATGAAAAGAGGAATGAGTTTTGTATACAACATTCAAGGTACCTTGAAAAGATAATCACTGATCATTCTCCACCCAGTCCAAATAACATGAACTTTTATCATGGGGAGGGATCTTCCAAATACATCCAATGTTCAACATCTATGTTTTTTAATGGCATTCCTAGGGAGTTGTCTTAGATACCTTTGTGGAGCAAACTTCTACGCACTGTATTGCAGATAGCATTATTCTATCATAGCATGCTTTCAGAGAGCAAAGAGTCTCCATGCACAGCCTGACTTGGACAATAAAGTACCATTTTCCCTACTAGTTCTGGAAACAGTGCGGAATAATCTGTCAAGGGAAGTTTATGTCAAATGAAGCATGAGTCTTCATTGGCTGCAGAAAAGGCAGAACAGCCAATCTGAGCAAGGCAGCTGGTCTTTTGCCTTGCTGCTCCCTCTCACCTCAGCTAGGCTAACCCCCTTTTGTGGCAGGAATAGAGCAAGTTGCCTTGGATGGGTAGGGTTAATTGGCAACCACCCTGAGACATCAGCATGATGAGGGTGTGTCTGGAACAGGCCGTCATGTGCCTTGCGGCTGGGTGTGCTGAGAAGGAGCACCCTTGGTGCTTAGTAGCATATTTTTAGCCTTGTGGCACATCAAAGAAGAGGGATGGAAGCTGGGTACCTCTCTGCACATATGACTGTGTAGGTAGTGATAACGCTGCTTAAATTGGGACCCAGGATGGATCTGTCCAGAAAGCAGACAATATGAATGCCTAGCACAGCCTGCCCTCAAAATCATCAGCATATTGAAATAAGTAGTGACATAGGGCTCTTCCGCCTTCTCATTTTCGTCGCTTGTGTGCCCCAGTTGCTTTGGGGGGGATTCTTTTTTGCATGTGTTTTGCTCCATCTAGTGGTCGCTTTGATATTACATCACTGTATTTCTGGCATATTTCCCTGCAGTTTAAAACTACAGGGAAATATGCCAAAAGTACAGCGATGTAATATTGAAGTGACCACTAGAGGGACCAAAGCACATTTGGAAAAGAAGAAAAAAAGCAATGGGGGCACAGAAGCAATGAAAATGAGAGTGTGGAAGAGCCCATAGATCAACCATTGATGTAAACTGAATACAGTTAAATAAATAAACTAGTTGAATCTGTGCTTGGTATCTTGTGTTCTCATTTGGAGGGTGCTGGGTCAAACTCAGAGGTTTTAAAACATGTTTGGTTCTTCACTAGGGCCTAAGAAATATAGTTATATATATATATATATTCAAATATTGCCATAGGAGACGGGCACTGCTTTTTGAACTTGCCTCATCAACACTTTGCATAAAATCAGCTTTGACATATGTGGTGACTCAGAAAAATATGCCTTGCATGATTCAAATGAGTGCTCTAAAATGACTCTCTATACAGATTAGAAATGAAAAACTTGCTAAAGTGCATGGCTATCTATCGCAGTCAAGTGATCTGCTGCAAGATCAGTGTTCTTTGCACATACTTCATCTTACCTCACTTAAACCAATTAGGAGTCCTCAATGTGCAGGGCATTATGTGCACACTGCAGAACACAGGTCTCAGGATTAGGCCACATCTGATTTTTATTAGGCTGCTGAAGAGATTTTATAACATATTGACTGACATTTTATAACTTATTTTGAGATATTGCACCACTATGAGGCTACATTAAACAGCAGATTTGGGGTGCCATTAAAATGGCAGAGACAGACAGACAGTCAGTCCTGTGCTGTAAGGAACAAACCACCAGGGAATTCTCCTGCACAGATCTTGCTGAAATGACTTTTTGCACTTTCTTTTTCAACAGCTTTCTAATAGGTTTGGCTGACTGGATATATCTGAAGAGAGTGCTGGAATCACATGCAAAAATTTTCATTGTTAAGTGTATGGAGCTCTTCTTGCCTGCCTAGCTGTCATTCTTTTCTCTCCAGAAAATAGGCTGACCTACTGAATTAATAACTACCCCTTAACCACAGACGCCAACTAAGAAGTATTCCCCCAAATGTCACAACAGGAAAAGGAAAGGGAAATAAGGTGCATACTAAAAACAAAAAGGGGTAAAACTGTATGAATTCAGCCCATGTCAATATGAACAATTATGGAAATGAGCAAAATGCAAATTAGCATACTTCAAAGGGTCTTAAATCCTCCTAATGAAATGTTATTTCCACCCCACTCTACTGCATTTTATGACAATTATTTCTGAAACTTATGAAGTTTACTTATTTATATGGTATTTCTTTTTATTTTATTATATGCACATAGGTTATCTACTCCCTCCATCTTTTACTCATTTAACTGTTTCATTACCCTTGCAAAAGTACTCTTCTTGCCATGAAATGACAAATCTGGCAGAAATATAGTACAGCTTTACACTACAGAAGGAAATTTTGGAAAACAGAACAAAAGTTTTTAGAATAAAACCCAATATTTCTAGGCACACAGTATGGATTTTCTCAATGAATTGCCTTTGTATCTGCAGTATCATATATTTACAACATACACTTAATCCATGCCAATCTTCATTAAAGATAGGTGACATTTCCTACTGGCTCTGACTACCTCCATTCGAAATATCTATAAGGAGATCATATATATCAGTGAGGAAAATATCTCAAGGAAAAATGTGTAAGATTATAAGTATGATGGGGTGACTGTTCTATTATTAATGTCTACAGGACATCAGGGATGAGGTGTGTTGCTTTATCACATTTATAGGCTATTTTATTAGAAAGACTTCAGACTAAAGTGGTCAAGCGTATAATAATTTTTCTCTTATAATTCTCTTTTTGTCCGTTTCACATCAGTATAGTTGAATCTGGTTTACTGTATGCTCCTTGTTCAGAAGTTTTTTCTTTTTAATTTCCAGAACCCTTTATGAATTACTCTGCTTTATTTCTGTTAATTGTCTTGGTTGTTTCCATGGCTATGAAAGAAACAGAACAATTCCTTAAATGAGCAATCTTGATAAATACTGCATTAGTTTGTACATTCTAAAAGTTAAAATAAAATATCATGGTAAGTTATAATATTTTTTACCAAGAGCCGAAAGGCAGGAGACCATGGCTCCAGTTGAACTAACATTAATTCTGACTGCAGTACTACATACACTTATCAGGAGAGTAAGATGTAGTATTTGGAATGCGAAGAAACTAAGATGGTGTCGTGTGAAGAGTGCTGATAGCTACTCTCAGTAGGTGGACTTTATTTTTAGCTTATTCTATTTATCGGTTTTAGTTAATCGCCCCTCGGATTTTCACCGACAGGAAGCAGTTCACTTGAGCAGCATTGTTTAAAGCTTTGGGAGTAATTTGGCTTAATGCCGAACCGAAAACGCCGCCGCTCTTCTTCTGATATAGCCGATTTAAAAGATGGTAAACTACAGAAGATTGATAAATTTGTCTCAAATACGCAGTCTGGAGCAGTTAATCTTTCTAACAGATATGCTGTGTTGGAATCAGACTCCCCGGTTCTTCCGGGAGAGGAGGAGAGAAATACTTTGGCAGAGACAAATATACAACAACATTGCTGCCAAAAGCTGCCAGCTATGATAATGGAGCTTGTTTTAAGGAAGCAATTCTGACTTCACAATCCTTGGCCATATTATTTGACAAAATTAACGCCATCGATGCTAAAATAAATAATTTGGAGGAGGCTGTTAAGAATTTTTTTTGTGTCAAGGGCAACAGAGGGGAGAGTTAAAATAGACGCTGGGGTCATACAACAAAGGAGACAGCTTGCAAGTGATTTGCAGCCTGCAAAGGAAGCTCTCGAGAAGCAGGAGTGTAGTTCTCTGATACTTCAAAAGAATCGCCTGGCAATTTCTTTTATCTCACAGACTGATTATTTTAGATGGAGGAATTTTGATATGATTATCCTCTCTCTGAGTCAACTGCTCAACTGCAGTACTTCTGAGATTGTATTAAACTCTTATTACAGGCTCCCTAGAATGGGGGCTTTCTCCAGAGTGGTTTTACAGTTCAAGAATGAAAATATCCCGGCAAAGATGATGTCCCTGCAAAGCTTGCTATATAATCAATATGGAATTTGGGTGACTAGAGTTTTTAAGAACAACATGTGTACCTCCCTGCACTCTAAGACTCTTATATTAGAGAAGTCAAAGGGGAATTTGGATGTCTCCCCCTTCAACAAGAAGCTAGAATTGAACAGTGCTTGTGAGCCTGGCTCCCTGGAATGTAACAAAGGAAGGGAGATTAAACTTGGGACGACACCGAAGTTACCACCCCGTGATAATAAACACAGAGAAATGGTCACTCAAGATGGATTGGAAAAGACTCACTCCCCATCTCTGTGCCACGATTCCAGCCCTAGCCATGATTCCAACTTGCACATAAGGACACAAGATGAATACTTAAAGGCAGAAGTGTCTCATAGACGGAAGTCAATAAACTACCAGAAAGGGGTGACACTAGAGACGGAACTGGATTTAAGAGCACACCAGGTGGTCTCTATGTCTTTGGGGGGCCCCATAAATGCTAAATCCCTGGCTCTTGAACTGATGGAAGATTTAAGAAAATCCCCTACTCTGTAAGGTTCTGTGTTTGTGGTTCAGAGGAGATTGAAACAATCGAACATGTATTTCTCTATTGTAGTTTGTATGAGGACATTCGGGCAGCCTATTTAGAAGATATTCTTAAGAATGAAGCCAAGCAATCTGATGACAGAATGTTGTATCGTTTACTGGCTTCACAAAACATAGTGATTATTGAAGCGGTTGCTAAGTTTTGTAACTGCCTTATAATGAGGATGATGTGTGTTAAACCCATGAACTGAATGGCGATTGTGTATGATTCTGATATGCCAATAAAGGTTTTGAACTGAATAAAGTATTTAAGCCACTGGAACAAGTTAGTCTCAACTAATATGCTTTGAATACTGATTTTTAGATAAAAAAGATCTAAAAATCAGTAAGCTATTGGCCGGCGCGTTGGGCGGTCGGTACACCAGCCAAATTGCCAAACTCTCCCCGGCCTCCCAGACCATGCCAGTACACTCAATGCCCGTGATTCTCGGCGGTGGGAGCACCCTAACCTCCCAGATGAATAGTGCCACT
The DNA here is from genome assembly GCF_001447785.1 of Gekko japonicus. NCBI lineage: Eukaryota > Metazoa > Chordata > Lepidosauria > Squamata > Gekkonidae > Gekko > Gekko japonicus. Next base: position 855,465 of record NW_015168663.1, on the reverse strand, counting down.
CCCCCCCCGCCCCTTAGTCCGTGATTGGTGAAGGACTGAGAACCCAGGCGGGGCCAACTGGGAGAGCGCTACCATCTCTCCCTCCCGCACCCAGGTCTCGGTCACGCACGCCAGGTCTACATTTTGGTCCTGCAGAAAATCCCTAAGGACCATGGTCTTATTATTTATAGACCTGGCGTTGCACAACACCAATGTCAGAGGGGGATTATGTTTCCTAACCCCACTGCCAACATCCCTTGGGATGGGCCGCAGGCTGGAAGGGGGCCGAGCTTTCCTGTTTCTCCGCCCCCTTCCCGTACTTCCCTGCCTGCTCCCACCGCTATACTTCCCCCTCCCCAGGAGCACTGGAATTCTCTGGCCCGACGTCATTACTTTCAGCAGTCTCCGCTAGCTTCAGCAAGCTTCAGACCGCTGATCGAGCAGCAGCAAAAGTGCTCAATCTTTCCTCCTCAGACATTCACCAACCTACCTTTTCCCTACCTCCATCTTTAAGAGATTTAGTCTTCCTATAACCCATCCTGGGTATAAGTTGGCACTCCTGAAGTGTGTGTGTGTGTGTGTATACACACACACACTATATATGTTCTTTAACAAAGATTTCAAAATGTTTGAATTGTTTCATACAATATAATTTTTCTGCTTATGTTCGTAATTCATTCACGGAGTGTCTTTATATTTATACAATCTCCTCCCGTGAACTCTCATTTTTGATATATATCCCACCTCAAGGTTGGCAACCCTAGTTCACCTGGAGGAAATGGCTACTTTGGAGAGTGGAGTCACATTTACCCCTTTGAGGTCCAAGCCTTCCTCAAACCCTACCCTCCCAAACTCCACCCCTCCAAATCTCTAGGAATTTCCTAACCTGGAGTTGGCAATCCTATCTCCTTCTCACCCAACAGCCAATATATCTTTATCTGCCCCTCTGACTTAAGCTTTCCCTCTCCCCCACCCTTGGCAGCCTCTGCCTAGGAAAACTGTTGCCCAATTGTGTGGTGCCAGGTACAATCAAGAATTGTAAGGTACAATCAAGGATTTGTGGGGTGGCACCTCACTTTCCCCTGTTTCTTCCCCCCCACAGTAATTCCTCTTTCCCCCCCTCCCATACCCTCCCCTCTCCCCCCGCCTCATTCTTTCCTCCTCAAACATTCACCAACCTACCTTTTCCCTACCTCCATCTTCAGCTATCTTTATTATTTATTTACTTCATTTTACTCCACCTTTCTTCTCAGTGGGGACCAAAGTAGCTTACATCATTCTCCTCTCCTCCTTTTTATCCACACAACAACCCTATGAGATTAGACCCTCTGAAGCTCTAACCACTAAACCACACTGGCTTTCATAGGGTGGCTGCTGTTGAACTGTAGCAGGCAGCCAGGCTAGCTGAGTCATGCAAGTCAGGTGGTATCAAGTCACAGACGTTCCTTCCAGGCCTAGGATTACCAGCCTCCAGGAAGGACCTGGAAATATCCCAGAATTACAACTGATCTAACCCAATGGGGAAAATGACTGCTTTGGAGGGTGGACTCTATAGCATTACATTTGGCTGAGGCCTCTCCTCTCCCCAAACCCTGCCCTTCTCAGACTCTACCCCAAAATCTCCAGGGATTTTCCAACCTGGAGCTGGCAACCTTAACCAGGCCTTGTCCCAATGAGTTCTCCCTCAAAGGCCAAAATAGGGCTGGAAAGGTCTCTGCCCCCTCCACCTGCCTTTTTACTGACAGAGCCTGAAATACTGTGGTTGTCTAATAACAGCCACTGAGGGAATCTGTTGCTTAAAGCCACAGGTGCTCCTTTTATCATTTTTGGATTTTTAAGATGCTCAGTGTACTTTTTTTTTAGATTTTACATTTTTTCCTGCAAACCTAGGGCCCTTTGCAGGTTTTTAGAAAGATGTGTCTTGCTCATTCACAGCTCCAGTCAACAGATTTAAGTATCAAAAGATATCCTGACTTCGCTATTAGAATATAAGATAATGTTATCAGTGAACATATTTTTGCAATGGCTTTCATTGAGTAAAATTATGTGCATGGAAACTGCACGCCTTGATATAGTTATTTACTATGGAAAATTTTGATTTGGGGATTCTTCTGCCTGAGCAATACATCATCATCAATCCAGTGTCAGCAAGTTATTTCAATTTTCTGAACAATTTTCTATTTAAGTACATGTGATAATCATTATCAAAGGAGGAGAAAAATGGGCAATTCCAAAAAGATTATGCGGACCATGACACGCTAATAATATTTCAGTTAATGAATTCACAGAGCTTCTCATTAGCTAAGTGAAAGAAATATTGGCTGGCAATTGGCAAAATATCAAAAATATTTTTTACTAACAGTGCTCTATTTTAGTAAAGAATATTCCTCTTTGCACAGAGCAGAACAATACTACTGCAGCAGAATGGTGCCAAGCCCTTTCATAAGATTCCCAGAACTTTCCACAAACGGAACTGCACACCTGCATGGCCAGGAATAGCAGTGAATGTACCAGCAATCAACAGTCACTGAATATAACACATGTATCACGTGGTACATAAATATTGCAGTTCCGCACATACACGATAATATGAAATGGTTTGGATCATTACTATGTTACTATTATTGAATCAGTACTATATCATATGTCCTTTTCTTGCAGTTTGTAATTTGTTAGGAAAGACATTGCTGTACATGTAATATGAACAATATCCACAATGGAAAACATGTAGAAAAACATGTAGAAAATTGGTGACCCCCCCCCCAGATTCTGCAACAATTATTCTGATAAGAAACACATTTGAGTTTATACTTTACTGAACTAGTATTTTTTTTATACTGTCCATGGGGTTTTCTTGGCAAAAATACTGGAGTGAGACGGGGACGGCAAAGGATGAGATGGTTAGACAGTGTCAGAGATGCAACAAACATGAAATTGAGCAAACTTCAGAGGACGGCGGAAGACAGGAAGGCCTGGCGTGATCTGGTCCATGGGGTCGCGAGGAGTCGGACTCGACTGTGCGACTGAACAACAACAAAAGAACTACTATTTTAATAAAGTGCCTTATTACAATAACCCCCCCCCCAGAAATTAAGATCTAATCTGAATTCTGAAGTGTACTGTAATACTCCAAACTACAGTACTTTTATATATTCATTCAAAACATCTTTTGCTATTTTTTCCTCGAGTTTTAACTTTTTAAAATGCAAATTCCCAATTAATTTGAGAATTTCTATTATAGCAGATAGCACATTTGGCAGCCACTGTAACATATCCAGTGAAACAACAGCTAAAGGGAGCCAAAAAACGTATACAAGTATAAAACCCATTTCCCTTGGCTTCCATTATTTGCTAACACCTTGTTTCTAGCATCCTGTGCCAGATCTGATTTATAGAACACTCACATTAAAAAGTGGGTGGCACTGCTATGAACCAAGTACAAGAGCTGCCTCCTCCTTGTCTGTTCCTAACATTGGTAGTAGTCTCACTGTCAGGGACCCTGAAAGAGGAGGATGCAGCCCAAGCAGCCTGCTTCTGAGAACTTACATCAGCTGCACTGCTGCCAAAAGACAGGCTGAACCACACAGAAGGGAACTCAATGCAACCTGATTAACTGATGATCACTTCAACTGGCAATGTACAAGCTGATAGAAAATAGACTCACTTAAAAAAAATCCATGAAGGCAGGTACCATGCTAAATAAATGAATGAGTGTCTCATAACTTCCATAGCTAATGTTTCAGTAAATTATTCCTTTATAATTATTCCTTCTCTTTAAGCACTGTATTCTTAAAATTTAGAAATGAAAAATTCAGAAACAAACAGACAAACAAACAATAACACTATTGTTGCTAGGGTATATTTTACCTTTAATTACACCTATATTATGTGGGGAAAAGCAGTGTTAATGGAGGAAAATCAAAAGGGCACTAAGTATTACAACAAAGGTAAAGGTAAAGGTTTCCCTTGCTCTACACATTAATATTAAAACATACAAACATGCAGTTAAAAAAAGTATTAGAACTCGGGAATAAGAGCAAAAATCCACTTACAAACAGTGATCATAAAATCCTATGTTAATAATCATGCATTTGGTTTATGTATACTTGTTAATATTCAGTTTCAAAAATTAGTAACATTCTTGAATAAATATCTGAATCTTATAGACTATCAACCTGTCAATCAACAGGTATTATACACACACATGCAAAATAACATTCAACAAAAAGTGCTTTAATATTGACGATGTGTGAAACTTTGCAAGAACATTAGGCGTTACCAATTACTGTTTAATACTTTTTACAGTAACAATGAATTGGTTCCAAATGCCCTGAATGGAAAGAGTTTGCAAAGTCTTTTCCACTTTCTTCTTCCTTTAGAACTTCCCTTTACCCCGGCAAGCCTTTGGTTGGGGGTTTGGTGACTCTCCTGAACAATATGCCTCAGTTTTGTGCAAGTAGAGACCATTCTGCTTGTGTGGACGGCAGTAATTTTTTCCCTGGTCCTCCCTGCTTTCTGCAAGCTGTACGGGAGAAGCATGGCCAAAACTTACCTCCATTGGCAATTGAGGTCCAACCTGCAGTATTTTGGGGGTGATGGTGTGCACCTCCCCGAGTGCAGCATGGACATCTGGTTCCATTGAGTCCGGATGCCTGCTGGAATGGCTGCAGGTTTAGGAGCTTTGGCGGAAGTGGGGCACAGTGTTCCCACGTCTTTGGTGATTTGGGCATTGGAATGGATCCTTTGGGGGGGAGGCCTGGCCTGCATGCATGCCTCCCCCATTTTGGGGGCTCCCATAAGGGGCCTTGGGGTGTGGAGTCACTCAGCCGCATGCCCAGGTGGGGGCTGCCAACTGGCTTCCATCTCCAGGTGGCAAGGGGACCAGATGGAGGCCAGTGCTCACATGTGTCCCGGTATCCTGTCACTCCACAGGCAATCCCCCAGCAGGCGACCTGAGGAAGGGTTCCAATGGGCAGCAGGCAGGTCCCTTGATGCTTGGATCTGTCCCTGTGCTGTGCCATTGCCCCTTTGCTTGTATCAATAAATAAGCTGTGGCCATGTTCTCCGAAAATGGATTCTGTGCACGTTTGATTCCTTCCACAGCCAAAACTAACTTCTGCCAGCAACTGCAGTCCAGGAGGGGGGGCGGAGGCCAGAAGAAGGCAGGCCTGCCCGTGTTGTGTCTGCTGGCAGGGTGGAGTGGGTCGTATCTCCGCAGCCTGCCTCATCAGGCTGCGAGTTGCATCATGGGAGCAGGGGGAGGGCCCACGGAAGCTATCTGGGGAAGCCCATGCTGGGCCCTGGGCTCTTCGTTGCAGTTTGCTGGCTCCTGGATGCCTAGCTTGCCAAGCAGTGCCATGGAAGAGGATACAGATGGTGCACATGGTACCTTATGGTTACAGCAGCAACACTCCCAGTTGCACATACTGCTCAATGCCATTAAGAAAAGGGAGTGCAGGTGGCTGTTGGGTAGTGGGAAGGGTTTTGAGTAGGCACATGAAAAATGAACAAGCAGGTAGGAGGGTAGAGGGGTGGGGGCAGGAAGGAGGTATGAATGAGAGTCCTGGATGTGGGGAGAAGGGGGCCCCTAAGCACTCTCTAACCTGGACCAAGCCTTGGGGGTGGTTCCACTGCTGGCATATGTGCCCTCCTTTGGCTAAGGTTAATGCACTTGGTGCATCCCTGTCCTACCCCACAGCCTCAGTTTAGAAGTCCTCCTCCTTTTGCAGATTCTCCTCTGGAGCAGCTTGGATCAGGCATCCTCAGCAGCAACCTCCCTTCCCATTTGTACAGAGTGCTGAATGTCACACGCCCTATAGGTCTTCTTACCTCTAATGAGAACTCTGGCCCTTGTGATAATTGGGCATTTCTGGGGATTGCCCCCCACATCATAGCTTTCAATCAGTTGCACAAGCACTAAGGCTTTATAAGCATCTCTCTGTGCAGTGGCTGCCCAATAGGCAGTGACCTCCTCTCCAGACTAGAGCAGCTGCCAGCTTGGGGTAGATAAGTCCCCAACCTCTGAAACTTAAGTTATTGACAATGACTTAGTGTGCATGCAAAGGTTATTTCTGGATGGCAGCTTTCTGTGCTCCTGGCTGACTTTGTAGTGAACACCTGGAAGGCATGAGAAGTAACTCAGGGACAGACAAATATGTCTTTCACCAAAATACATGCATTCGCACTAAGAAAGCAATGATAGGGATTGACTGTCTCTTTCTACTTAGTAGACTAGACGGGGACTAGTTTTCTGTGAAGCACTGAAGAGCACAACCGGAGAGGACCAGAAATGTTGAATATATACCAGTCTCCAGAATTAGGGGCACTTGAATGAGATATTCACATAATACAGACACACTGTACCCAGCCCAGCTAAAAATGATCATAAGATCATGGATTTCTTGTCACTGTAGGCCAATTTGAAATGACTATGTAAGTGAAAATTGCTAAAGCATAGCTTTTCTGGTAAAAGCAGATGTAAGCAATTATATGAATATATCATACCCAACTTCTCTTAAACATCAACATTACTGACATTTTTAAGAGCATTAGTTGCTACTTAAAAACCAAACCAAACCACTTCCTAGGTAAAATCACATTTATATAGTTAGATAAATCTGGACAATTTTTAAAATTTAAGTGAACCCTCTTTATACATACCCATCTTACCTTCATCCATAATTGTTACTGCCTCCTCTGTTATTTGACTTCCAGAGCCAATGGATGTTTTTGCATAGAAGTAAAACTTGTATCGAGTGCTGTAATTTAAGTTGCTTATTATCACGGTAGTCTCATTGGCTGGAATACTGATCTCCTCCAAGCGACCTAATTCATGTGTGCTATTAACTGTCATTGTAAGATAGTACAAAGAATAAAGTTAATATCTAAGTTGGGCCTTACATTATGTAATAACAGATGCTGAATCAAAAAGCTTTATGCCAGATGCTGCAGTCCTTTTCTAATCAGAACATACCAGAATTTTATTGTGTATATAGCCAAAGGCCATCACAATACAGAATTAGGATAATAAAAAGAAAATAAGTCTAATCATCCATAGGTAAAACAGCGATTAAAAAGAATTTTTGCACCAATAAATATGGACCAGTTATAAACAGTAAAATTGTAAAATAATAAATCCACTTAGTCATAAAACGGTTAATTTTCTGAAGCTGCAGTCTTAGCCCTGATTTTTTTGGCGGTCAAGGTGAAAAGAGACACTTTTTAACTGACGAGCGGATCAGTATCAGATAATAGAAAGACCAGCTTGTCAATGTCAGAAGAAAATTTTTGTCCTGTTAGCAGATTATCAAGAAATTTAGATCTAACTGCTGTATACATAGGACAAAACAGTATGTAGTGAAGAATGTCCTCTGGGACTGAGGCAACCCGTACAAGAACGTAAGGCCAGCGGTATTTGAGACTATCTCCCCGTGAGTAGAGCCATTGGTATTGTCTGAAAACGTAAGGAAGTGCCTTTCTGAGATTTTGAGATGTAATATTCACTAGGTAAGGAGATCTATCATGATCTCTTTTGAATAACTTAAACCAAGGGGAGAATTTAGACCTAGAGTTGTAAAACTGCCCAATAAAGCACCACATTTATAGATCCAGTTTCATAAGTTGGTGCCAATATTGAGAGCCCCCAACAAATTGTCTGGAATAGAATAGTAGGCAAGTATGTTGTTGTAACATGTAGACTAGAATGTGTCTCTACGTGACATTAGTTGAAAGCATTGTTTGCTAAATATGTTGGAAAAGGCAGTATTACCTTTATTCCAGGATTTGAGTAAAGCAACGCAAGGAGTCATCTGATGAATAAGTTTTGAATTGATTCCAGGCTGGAGATTATGTAGTCCTTCCAGCCCCAGACCTCTATGCCATAAAGAAGATGGAGGATTGCCTTATGAGTAAATACATTTACTGCTGGATCTACAAGGGATCTACCTTTGGTGTGATAAAATCTCAGAATTGCACCTATTATTTTTTTAGAAGTTTTAACAGTATCCAAATGTATTTTCCAATTTAAGGTCTCACTGAAGGTCACTCCCAAATATTTAAAAGAGCTGCATTGCTTAATAGCCGTTCCATGAATATTCCAAGAAAACTTTCTGGGCAGTTTTCTAAAGACCATAACCTTGGTCTTGTTATAGTTTATATCAAGAGCCTCCTCTTTACAGTATACACCAAGTTGGTGTAGCAGCCTTTTTAATCCAATTTGTGTAAGAGAAATTAAAACCATGTCATCTGCGTATAATAAAATTGAAATCTTCTGATGACCAAATGACGGAGCGACAAACTCAGGTACTGAGAGCCTATGAACTATATCATTTATGTGCAGGTTGAAAAGCAGGGGGGCAAGAACACATCCCTGCTTAACCCCCCTAAGGATTGGAATATCTTCTGTCAGGGAACCTGAAGTGCCCAGTCTAATCTTGGCAGAAATATCTGCATGTAATTCCTGAAGAAGAAACAGCAAGCGTTTATCTATATTTGTGTTGGCTAGCTTCTTCCAGAGGCAATTTCTAACTATAGACTCAAATATGGCGGCCACGTCTACAAATGCTACAAAAAGGCCTTTGGTGGGACCATTAGTCCCCGAAAGGGCTAAATGATAAAGGTTTTGGCAATGCTCAACTGTGCTTTGTCCCTTTCTAAAGCCAGCTTGATTAGGATATATTATATGATTAGAGGTTTCCCAATCCTCCAACTTGTGCAACAAATATTTACTGTAAAGTTTTGCAGTAATGTTCAACAAGCTTATGGGACGATAGTTTTTTGGATCAGCCTTATCACCTTTCTTATGGATTGGAAGGAACTACAATGCTCAGCTTCCATCCAGAGGGGAAAATGCCTGTTTCATTGATCTGGGTAAAAACCTTGGAAAGCACTGGTGACCACCAATCAGGAATAGACTTGAACAATTCTCGAGGAATAAAATCCTCCCCTGGAGATTTCCCCACAACTAAAAAAGTGATGAGACCTTCAACCTCAGATTCAGTGACAGGGGGCCAATCAGGTAGTGCAGAAAATTCAGAGGAGGAAACCTGCCTCTGTAAACCATCAGTCAGAGGTGGGGATGAGGACACTCAAAAATGTTACTAAAATGTGTGTACCAGTCCTTTCCTGAGATTTGGGCTTTGAGTTGAAGAGCAGGTTTGCCAAACCCAAAGGAGACAAGTTCCCAAAAGCGCATCTCTCTTTTCTCTGTAACTGCCAGGGCTAATTCATGCCACAAATGCTTGGCATGCTCAAAGTTTTTTTGTTAGAGGAGACTTTTGTATTTGGATCTTTAAAAAGCCAATTGTGCTACAGATGTTTTATCTTTACAGTAATGAGTTAAGTGTGTGCATTTGCTTAACACTTTCCTGGACAATTTGCATTCCTGGTCAAACCACCCACTGCTATAAGAACATTTAGATTTTAGAGGTCTGTTTGTTTGAGAGCATGGGTTTTTGTGAGTTGATAATCTCTTAAAAAAAATTGATAGAATCACTACCAGACTGCGGTAATATCTGACGCCGGGACCACAAAACATCATTTGTCAGAACCTGAGCCTGATCTGTGGATAATTGGTCTGACCCCTTAATTCTCCTGGCCCCAGGAAAGGTATTGTCTAAAGAATCTAAGGCGAGTTTAGCCTGTTTAAAATTGAGAAGAAGTCTCAAAGGACAATGGTCACTCTCAACTCTGCTGCCCACTTGAAACCTATCCACTAGATACAGAAAAGTAGGCAAAATGGCTATATAATCAATTGTACTGGCCCAGTAAGAGGACAGGTAAGTATAAGTACCACCAGAAATTTCGTACCATGCAAAACACACAGATTATAAAGAGAAAGCAACTCCAGTAAACATAGTCCAGACTTGTTGATGACTGAATCTTGAGAAGATCGATCAAGAAGAAAGGCTTGTTCAGCTATCATAGTCTTGGCATTGGCCGACAGATCACGAGAGCCAGAGCCAATCCTGGCATTAAAATCACCACAGAGAACAATCTGGGCATTAGGGTAGCGACTAATCACGGATTCAAGAGAATCAGATAATAGCTCCCAGAATGTTTTTTTGTCCTGTGATGGGAACCTAGGGGGGCTGTAGACATTGGTAAGTATAAAAGAGCCAGTTTCTTGACCTTGGCCTTTTCTAATCCATTTAGAGAATTATTCAGTTTTTGACATGAAAATGGTTTACATAGGCTAGATCCTGCTGTAATATTTTTTCTTTTCGGAGACTCCTTATATGTAACATCTGTAAATGCACCTCTCTGTAGTGTTTTAAGGTGATGTGTGTTATGCTGCCTCCTTGCTTTCCTTAGCATTTCCTACCTATTTTTCTGCCACCAAAGGCTCTTGCCATAGAATTTTGAGTTGGACCCAAAATACAGGACTGCTTAGCTATATGTGGTAGAATGACAGCGCAGTCAGGCTGTGAGGTAAAAGTGGATCCTTTACTCTAAATAAAGCAGTTGTTTTCTCCTAAATGTAAATATAGGAGAACAGTGTAAGTTTCAGTAAAGTTCCTAAGAGTAATGGTGCAGAAAAGTACAGTTAGGTCCCGGTCACATGGGCCGGATATCGCAGGGGGGAGGCATGGCTAATTGCCCCGGCGCAGTTTGATCTGCGATTACGCGATCACACGTGCCAATGGCACACCACGGGTCTTTCCCTCTGCGCCGGTGGGTAAACGAGGGTAGCGATCACACGACAATCCTGCAGAATGGCAAAGAAGCGGCACGGCGCGATCACACCAGCAATGGCTAAGCGCCACTGCCGTGACAAACGGGGTCATTTTTTTAAAAGCCGAAACGGCACTTTCGCTTTCCTCTTTGTGCACATGCGCCGTTGGGTGCTTGTGCACATCTTGTGGAGACTTGGGGGGAAAAAACCTGTTTGCGAAGGGACATGGGTGGGCGCCAGATGCCACCACCGGAAACGCGATCAGACGCCAGCCCTTGCCCCCCGATTTCCGGAAACTAGTACCTCGGAGGTACTAGTTTTTAATTCTGCATCTTCGGCGGGAAGCCTCGGGTTCGCCACGGGAGCTCTACGCTTCCCAGATGTTGTGGAGTGATCTCGCCCGGAAAATCCGCCTATCTTCCGTCTCTGTAGTGTGGCTAATGCTCCGTGTGATCGCAGCCTTATTCTTTCTCTCACAAAGGCTTATTTTTTCATGCCACTTAGGCTAATACTTCCACAAAGAACACAGATTTCTTTCAGACTCCACACTTTACCCACTCAACTCTCTTCCCACTACACACTGAACAAACTCTCTCTCCAAATCAGTCAACTGTGTCCCCCAAGGGTACAGCTACCATCCAATCACAGCACACTTCAGTCACAAATCTAGCCCCCCTCTTTTTTTACTCTGTAGGCCTACATTTTCACCCACAGAAAATTACATATAAAACTTCACATTAAATCACAGAAATAAACACAAACACACACACAAAAATCTACATAGCAAAACATTACACTCCCCAATTAAGATTTTCCTCTATATCTCATGCTAGGGCTGTGAGAAAGACGGCATATAAATGAAGTAATAAATAAGGCAATTCACTTTTTTTTAAGCAAGGCCATCTTGGCATGCTTGCTATAAAGTGGAACTAGGCTTGGAGGAAGAGCAGACATGATGTTGACCTCTCTCATCTGGGACCATGGCTCTGCCTCCCCTCCCCAGCTTGTGTAGTCCTGCTCAGGGACTACACAAAGGACAGACTTCTCTTCCCACCAATTATATAAGGGGCCAGTGTAAGACAAGGCCCATTTCCAATTCCCCAAGTAACGTTTGGATATAATACAAAGAATCATATACCTGATTAGCATAACACAGTATATGGGGAAAGGCATAAGGAATTTCTGTGACACGTCATTCACATTGCTTGCCAAAGTGAGTCGTGGGAATGATGTTCAGTTTCACCACACCATTATATATCCTACTAGTTTGGTGTGAGAGCCAGTTTGGTGCAGTGGTTATGTACACGGACTCTAATCTGGGAGAACTGGGTTTGATTCCCTACTCCTCCACACACAGCTGCTGGATGACCTTGGGCAAGCCATAGTTGTCAGAGCTGTTTTTGAAAGAACAGTTCTGGAAAGAGCTCTCTCAGCCCCACGTATCTCTCAGGGAAAGGGAAAGGAGTTTGTAAGCCACTCTGAGATTCCGAGTGAAGGGCGAGGTATAAATCCAGTGTTTTCTTCTTCTTCTGATATGTCTGTTGTATTTTCCTCCTCAACATCATGCTGGCCAACAGTGCCAAAGATTAATAATGCTACATAATTTAATATTTTTTCTGGAGATTGCTTCATACGTTTTATTTCTGCCTTTGGAAGTACAGAAACATGCTAAAATGCAGCATTTAAGTGTTCCATAGTTGAATTACTTTATTTATATCCTGCCTTTTATCCTCAATGGGGACCCAAAGCAGCATACATCATTATCGTCTCCTCCATTGTATCCTCACAACAACCCTGTGGTGTAAGTTAGGCTGAGAGTGTGTGATTGGTCACCCAAGGTCACCCAATGATCTTCCATGGCAAAAGGGCATGTGAACCTAGATTCCCCCAGATCCTTGTCCAATACTCTAACCACTGTACCACACTGGTTCCCAGTTTGCACTATGGCTACACATGGATGCATCTCTGAGCTGTTTGGAGCTTTCTGAAGCTTGTATCCACATAAGGAACACATTCTTTTTCTGTGGTGGTCCTTTGTGAAGCTGAGAAAGAAAGAAAGCCTGTGACCAAGTGATTTACAAACCCTTTTACCCCTCTTCCATTTTATTCCAACAACAACCCTCTGAAGTAGGTTAAGATCAAAGAGAGTGACTGGCCCAAGATCAGCCTATGACTGATATCCGAACTTGGGTTTCCCTGGTCCTAGTCCAAAACTCTAACCACTACACCACACTGGTCTACACTGTGGTTGAATGTAGTCTTCAACCTACACATTGCTTCTTCCAAGGAAGGTTATTCCTTCAAGATGAACACAAAATTTTCAGCAAAATGGATGTTTTGATTTAATGTCATTTGCTCTCACTTGAAATACTGATGTAATGCCCCTTCCCACATAAAGAGATGTTGTACTTAGCCATACTAAAAGCTACACTTCCATTTTAAGTGAGTAGCATATGTATAAATAAAAAGCTCTGTAAACTTACTTGGCTGAAATTTCAGTGTATATCCTATCAAAATACCATTTGGATGAGTAGGTGGTCCCCATTCCAAAGTGAGGGAGTCCAAACTTGGATTAGAAATCTTCAAAAAGGACGGCGCACTGGGAACTTTTAAGAACATAGTATGACACATTTTAAGGATAATATGACAGAAATAAAATCCAGTCTTCATATAATACAAAGATTAATTTATTTACAACTTTTAGAAGTATACTAGTTGTAATGATGACCTTCATGTTCATACATGAAGTTATCTACTGATTTCAGTGGAGTTTAACTCTAATTCGGTATGCTTATAGTGTAATCTTACAAAATGTTTCCTTCACATAGACTCCAGTAAAATTCTGATCACTGTAAGGACTGTAAGTATTAGTACTATCTATCTATCTATCTATCTATCTATCTATCTATCTATCTATCTATCTATCTACCTACCTACCTACCTACCTACCTACCTACCTACCTACCTAGTACTGCTCATAGGGCTATCACCTTAAACAGAAATTAGAACCAAAGAAAATATTTTAAAAGACCTTACAAAGTATTATTTCTCTTATATTTGATTATTGCGTCGATGAATTTTGCCACTGAGAGGGTGACACAATCATCGGTATTAGATAGTGGCTGTGACACCTGGGCCCGCACATTTAGCGGTTCCATATCTTTAAGTAAAGAAGTGACTAAATTAGCCCTCAAGTCATCGAATATAGGGCACTCCATAATCATATGTTCAATGGTTTCAATTGTAAGATATGAGCATCTGCATGTTCTATTAGAGTATGATACTTTATTATATCTGCCCTCCAAAACTGCCAAGGGAAGAACGTTCAGTCTTGCCAAAGTAAAAGCTCTTCTTAGTTTTGGGATGTATTAGTATTATGTTGTTATGTAATAGCAAGAGAAACAGATAAAAAGCCTTTAAAAATTGCAATTAAAATGCAATATGAATATTTCTGAGTTTTTCAGTCAGAAGTGGGTTTTAAAGAATACTGGTTTTGTTACTGCATTCTTTTCCTAAAGCTGGTGCAGTTTCCTCCTTTCTTTGTATAATAATCTACATGCTATTTTTATGAGATTAGGGAAAATGTTCACAGTTAAAATATGTCACCAGTAAGTCTAAAAACTTCAGTTGTATTGAGCAGTTTTCTAACTGCATACCTCCTTCAGGAGTTGTAAATTTCTTTTCAGGGGTTGCTGGTCCTTCTCCTTTCCCATTAAACACTTTAACATTCAGCTTGTAAGAACTATATGGCTCCAGTCCTGGTAACATCCCATGCGTCTTATTTCCACTGAAAGTCAATACCTTTTTGTCTGCATGCCGCTTACTTTTTCCAGATAAGGTTTGCACTTTCCAGTAGTAAATCTAGACATCAAACATAAGCATTTATCAAATCAGGATGTACACTATGGTAAGATGTTGGTACACCTAGATGCATATCTGAAATATTGAACACTAGGAATAAGGCCCATTGTAGAAAGAGGCTCTGTAGAATAAGGCCCCTCCTCAAACCCCACCCCTCTGACTTCAGGTTTCCATCTCCTCCCCCCTCCCTGTAGCCTCTACCTAGAAAAAGTACATTCTCCATGGTGGTGACCAAAGCAGCTCACATCATTTTCCTCTCCCCCTTTTGATTTGCACAACAACCTGGTGAGGTAGGTTAGGCTGAAAGTCTGTGAGTGGACTGAAATCACCCAATCAGCTACGACAGGAAGAAGCTGGGTCTGGTAGACCCTGCTCTGAAGTGCTAACTGCTATGTCACACTGGCTGTCACAGGGGGCCACCTCAGTGGGGTATAATGACTAAGCGTCCACCATTTTCTAAAAGGGAGCTGATCTCTGTCATCTGGACAGCAGTTGTAATTCTGAGTGATCTCCAGCCCTCACCTGAAGATTGGCAACAATGGTTTCCCAGGTGGAAATGGCTGGTTTGGAGGGTGGAGTCTATGGCATTGTACATGTCTGAGGTTCCACCCATCCACAAACCCCACCCTCTTCAGGGTCCAGCCCTCAAATCTCCAGGAATTTCCCAACCTGGAGTTGGCAGCCCTATCTCCTTCCCAGCCAACCATCAATCTACCATTATCTGCCCCTTTGACTTCAGCTTTCCATCTCACCACCACCACCTGCAGCCTCTACCTAGGAAAAGTACAGTCTTTCTTTGCAGGGAGGGACCCAAGCAGGAGGGAAATGTCCTCAGCAGAGTATAATGACACAGAGTCCACCCTGGAGTGGACTCCATGATGGAGTGAGCTCCCATCTCTAGTTCCAGCTCCTGCCAACCTAGCAGTTTGAAAGCAAGAAATTGCAAGTAGATAAATAGGTACCACTTCGGTGGGAAGGTAACAGCATTCCGTGTGCCTTGGTATTTAGTCATGCTGGCCACATGACCACGGAAACGTCTTCAGACAGCGCTGGCTCTTTGGCTTTGAAATGGAGATGAGCACCGCAACCCTAGAGTCGGATTCGACTGGCTTTCGAGTAAGGGAGCCTTTACCTTTACCACCCTGCAAAGCAGCTGTTTTTCTCCAGAAGAGCTGATCTCTGCCATCTGGAGAGCAGTTTTAATTCTTTTTTTTTAATTTCAGAAATAATACAAAAATTTAATTGTGAGTGACCTCCAGCCCTCACCAATGGTCCCCCAGGAGGAAAAGTACAGGATCTGTACAACAACCCTGTGAGGTACAGGATCTGCACAACAACCTTGTGAGGTAGGTTAGGCTGAAAGCCTGTGACTGGTCTGAAATCACCCCCTCAGCTTCCACATTGCATTTTGACTCAGCTTGAACCTGGGTGTGGCAGACCCTGGTCTGAAGTGCTGTTACGCCTAGGGTAGTCAACCGCCAGGTGGAGCCTGAAGATCACCGGGGATCACAATTGAACTCCAGACAACAGATTTCACTCTCCACCTGGAGAAAATAACTGCTTTGGAGGGTGGACTCTGTGGCATTCCATTCAGCTGATGTCTCTCCCCTCCCCAAACTCTGGCTTCCATAGACGCCACCACAAAATCTCCAGGAATTTCCCAATCTGGAGCTGGCAACCCTAGTCAGGACTGGACCCAATGAGTTCCCCACAAAGGCCAAAGGATGCCTGGAAAGGGCCTCCTGCTTTTGCCTTTTTACTGACAGGACCGAACTTGGTTGCTTAGCTGGAGCCACTGAGGGAAATGTTAGCCCCACAGCAGGAGGAGAAGAGAATGATTTGACAGCCAGTGGCTGACCTCAGTAGCCAGCCTGTGGCAGAGGAGCCAAGCAGACGTAGCAGTGTTTTTGTCAGGAGAGAGAGCCGTTTTGGCAGTTTATTCTGACAGGGAACAGTGGCCAGGCTGGCAGTGGGCGGGGGAAAGGATTGGACCCAGCACCCAACCAATGGCATGCAAGTACTCTTGAGTGGTTGTTGATGTACCAGTGTCTGATGGAGTGCACAGCACAACCAATGGGAGAGCTGGAAAGTGCCAATACATTGGGCTTATATATATATACACACACACACATATATAGGACACTGTAAAGATGCAGATTATTTCCTGAATTTGGTTGCTTTCATGCAAGTCACATTTAATTCAAGGGCAGATAAAGACCAGTATCATGTCTTTTGAAGCATGTCTCACTGAATTAAAGCATCAGTCCCAATATAGATATTGTTTTTAAGAGTAGCTATCCCCCTGACCAACCCTAGGCCGTAGAAATATTTAGTCAATGATGATTGAAAAGCATTTATTTTGGACTTGATTTATTTTTAACATTTGAAAAGGTTACATAAACTTCTACCTTAAATAGTATAGCAGCATACGAATAGCAATTGTATTGGGTGTTAATATATAGCACTTGCCAGTTTTATCTAAAACATTATTTGTGTATTATCTGGTTTGATGATATGATTAAAAATATGGATGCCCTAGCTATTAGCAGAGAAAAAATATAGTAGTGCTAATATTGTGACTCACATGTATTTCCCTCTCGCAATAAAAAGTCAATGCTGCTTAGAAAATATTTTTTAGCTAAAGTATGAAAACCAGAGGTCATTTCGGGGGGGATCGCGGTGGATCGCAATTCCCCCGGGTGAGGTACGGGGGGCGGGGCACGTGACGAAGCTCCGCCCCCTGCTTCCGGCCACCCCGCTTCTGGCCCTCATTCAGCCAGGAGGAGGCAGGAGAAGAGGGAGGGTAAGTTGCTTCCTCCCTGCCTCTCCTCACCCCTGCCTGCCTGGGGCCAGGGAGGGCCTTCGTGGGGCTTCCTTGCACTCCTGCCGGCCTTGCAGGTCCACCGCCAGGCCCCTCATGGGGCTCGGCAGTGGAGCTGCAAGGCCGGCAGCGGCGGCCGGGACCGTTGGGGACGGGGTGTGTGGCCTTATGACACACTTCCGGTGATGTCAGAGGGTGTGGCCTTATGACACACTTCCGGTGATGTCAGGGGGTGTGGCATATGCTAATGAGTTATGCTAATGAGTTCCCCTGGCTCTTTTTCTACGAAACGACCCCTGATGAAAACAAAAAAGCTCCATGCTGAGTCATTTGTCCTTCATTTACAGAACTATTCTAATCACTTTTCAGGAAGCACTTTTGAGTAAGAAGAAGAGGAGTTGATTTTTATATCCACTTTTCTATGCCTTAAGGAGTCTTAAAATGGCTTACAATTAGGGCTGGGCACAAACTGGAAAAATGTGGTTCATGGCTTGCAGCCAAACCACGAACTGAATTGAACTGGGAGGCTCATTTGTGAAACAAACCAGTTTGTGGCCCCGCAAACCCCATTAAAAGGGACTACAGTCCCTTTAAGCAAGGTTTGCAGAAAGCCTGAAAAACAGCTGAGCCACTCAGCTGTTTGGGGCTTTCTTCTGCAGTCCTTTTAAAATTTAAAGGGACTGCACAAGAAAGCCACAAAAACAGCTGAGTGGTGGGGAGCAGCTCCCAGCCGCTCACCTGTTTTTGCAGCTTTTGCAGGGAACAGAAAGCAGGGTTTAAAAGGACTAAGAGTCCCATTAAACCTCTGTTTTCTGCTCTATCCACAAACTGCCATCAACTGCTTTAAAGGTTTGTGGAAGTTCATGACGGTAAACTCATCATGAATTTCACTTTGCAAACCACGAACAGGGCAACATTCCTGATGCATTTTGTTTCATGATTTGGTTCGTGCCCATCCCTACTTACAACCACGTTCCCTTCTCCTCCCCACAATAGGCATCTTGTGAGGTAAGTGGGGATGAGAGCGTTCTGGGAGAACTGTGACTGGCCCAAGGTCATTTAGCAGGCTTCATATGGAGGAATGGGGAATCAAACCTGGTTCTCCAGATTAGAGTCCACTGCCCTTAACCACTACCCCATGCTGGCTCTCTCTAAAGGATATGCATAGTCAAGGTAAAAATCTTGATAGAAATTAACCCATGGCCACCCTTCTAGGTAATGCAATAAAATGGTTCAAGTTGAAAGCAGATGTAATATCTACTTCACCTAGCCCTTGCTGCTGAAAACAAGGAGCTTTACTATTGTTGGGGGAAAACATTACAATCCAAAAACATTACAATCTAAAATACACAGTCAGATGCTTCCTTCTAAACACACAATTGAAGGAAACTTTGCTACAGTGAATATTGTTTAAGAAACTTCTGTGGACTGAATATTGAAATATGCAGACACAGATATAGATTTTATTGTACAGAAATAGAGCCACCAGAGAAAGAAGTATTAGTGCTAATGAAATAAGATTTTATTATTGTAAACTTATGAGGCAAACTGTTTTAAGGACAAGTATGATTTACCCCCATTTATGTTTTGTGTTGTATTGTTTTGTTTTTTGTATGTTTATATGTGTGTTTAGTTTCAAAAACAAATAAAATTCTGCCCCTTGGGGCACTTCAAAAAAAAAAAAAAAGAAACTTCTGTGGATAACATACATTGTACCCCCGAAGATGGCCTCGGACAAGGTTTAGTGGAACTGGATCCCATCGCACTTTTGCTAAGGTGCTGTTTACAACATGTACCTCCAAATTTTCTGGTGCAACCATTGGTACTGTTGGGGACAAAAGTAACAAAATTCAGGTTAGAGCCACCCACATGAATTTGTATAATATTTCGGGCTTCATGAATGTAGAAATCTAGTGGTGCATCTATGTAACAAACACTGGGTTACAATATGATTACTTCTGAAGCCTTAGATAAATACAGAGCTTGTACATAAATAGCAAAGATTATTGCAAAAATCAACGCAAGAAACTTACAGTCTTCCCCAGAATATCCAATTGCTGTTGAAGGTTCTGGTGCAAATCCCAAATCATTTAATGCCTGTACTTTTATTTCATATGGAACAAAAGTTGGTGTACCAGACACAATATACTTAGATACATTAGCAACGGTAACAGATGTCCACTCATCATCAACATCCTTTTGCCGCCAACTGACTTGATACTGAAGCCCTGGACCATTAGACTGAATACGCTTTAATGGCTAAAATGCAAAAGAAATTATCAGCAAAGAAAAACAGTCAATGGTTCATATAAAATTAATGGCCTTGAAAATTTTAATATCCCAGTATAGCCACTTAATCAGATATTATTACTGAAATGTTATTAATGAAATTGCATTCATTTTCAGCTGTATCAAAATATGATACGTTTCCTTCGTGAGTCCAGCAGTTCCTGGGTAGTTCTGAGTACCTTTATTCACATTCCAAATGTACAAACATCTTTACACAAGCCTAATTTGGGGACAGCTACTAAAATGTAAAAATCTTGAAAACATCAGGACTTTCAAGATTGCATCTGTTGGCAGCAATAACCAATCAAACACTTAGTTCATTTTAATTTATAGTTTAGTTTATCACTTTGCATTTACCACAAAACTCTGCACATCTTTTGTGGCTAGTACTAGTAACATGTTATAGACTGGCACAGATTTAAATCATGCTTTGTTATTTTTAGGTTCAACATGCAGGTTTTGATAGCAAGTTACCGCAGCTTGTCTTTTCAACCATAATGAACAACTGGGTGACATCTCATAATACAAGAGGGTATTTTGTACAGCATTAAATAATATTCAATAGTGTTTCTGCTTTTCTATGTGAGAATGTATATGTACACTGTTTTTTATTATTTAATCTAAGTCCTTACCTCCCACATAATCACCAACTTATCAGGTTCTGATCCATTCCCCTGAATAACAGTTGGATTTTCATCTGGCTCTAGAAGGTAAATATTTATAATAATAAGCTATTTTTCCTGAATAATTCAATAACATCTTCAAACTAAGCTGATATTGGTTAGGGATAATGTTTATTTACTTGCAGATTCTGTCAAGTATCTTTCAGAGGGATCACTCGGCTGACTCTTTCCAATCTCATTGACAGCTATTACACGAAATGAATAGTTAACATATGGTGACAGCTTCAGTTGTACAGTTGTCTGGATCCCAAGGACATCCATATGGTAATGCCATATCCCTGGTTCATGCATGGCATCTTCATACTCAATGATATATTCTGAACACAAAGTAAAAAAGTTTTGTTTCAGAAACCATAACATTTTCATACAACAAGCCTAATGGAATTATTTTAGAACTGAATGTATTTATCGTGCATTAAACTATAAGCCCTTAAGGGAATGTAGCTTAAAGCAGCATTCTACAGAACATTAAAGCTTTCCTAATACTTAGTAATATTTCCAATATTTTGTAATATTTCACATTTCTATAAACTTTACAATATACTTGCAAATTAATGACATCATTAGAATCTGAAAAAACACCATATTCAATTAAATGAACATTATTGTGTCTTCACAGCATTTAGTGGAACTTCATTCCAATATGGCAAACCATACTTGTGATAGGGCTGTTATTGTCATCTCCTGGCACCCATGTGAGCTGAACACTTCTCTCTAGTTTGTCAGTCAATTCCAAATCAAATGGAGGATCAGGACGATCTGTAAGTGAAATAAACACAGAGAAGATAAAAATATCCATTACATTTCAAGAATACTATAACTGCTTTTAGTATGTAAAAATGATTTACCGGTCACACTCACTAGCATGCAACAGCAATGAAATGTGACAACCAATGTTGCTGGAAATCAATGGCAGGAACAAAGAGCTAGAATTACATGAGTACAGTGCCAGATTTTCTTTTGTATTATGAAATAAATAAAATTGGAAAGTAGAAAAGATGAAATGCATGGTTCACCAGCAGTTTCAGTGTATGATTAATGACCATGAGTATCACACTAGTGTGTATGAAAGCCAGTGTTCCCTTACAATAAAAAGGAAAATAAAAAGGCATACAAATACGCACCAAAAATAAAGCAGAGGAAGAAGGAGAAGAACTGTTTCAGAATTACAGTATTCAAGCACCCTGGATCAGGCATTTTTCTTATTTTTTTTTAGGATTTTAAAAAAGCATTAAATTTGCTGATGATACCAAATTGGGAGGAGTTGCAAACACCCAAGATAGTTAAAATTCAACAAGACCTGAATACTCTGGAGAAGTGGGCAGTTGCAAACAGGATGCAATTCAACAAAGATAAAAGCACAGTATTACATCTGGGCCACAAAAATGTCAAGCACAAATACTGGATGGGGGATACATTTCTGGGGAGTAGTGTATGCGAAAGAGATCTTGGGGTAAGAGTGGACTGTAAACTAAATACAAGCAGTCAGTGTGATGCGTTGGCAAAAAGGGCAAATTCAGTCTTAGATTGTATTAAAAGTGTCATAGCATCGAAATCACAGGTCATAGCCCCTCTGTATACTGCCTTGGTCAGGCCACACCTTGATTACTGTGTGCAGTTCCGGAGGCCTAATTTCAAAAAGGATGTGGATAAAATTGAGAGGGTGCAGAAGAGAGCAACGAGAATGATCAGGGGTCTGGAGACTGAGCCCTACGAGGAAAGGCTAAGGACCCTGGGAATGTTTAGTTTGGAGAAGAGGAGACTGAGGAGGGACATGATTGCTCTCTTTAAATATTTGAAAGGATGTAATTTGGAGGAGGGCAAGGAAGGAGATGTTCCAGTTGGCAGCAGAGGATAGGACCCGAAGCAACGGGTTTAAATTACTTGCAGAAAGGTATTGGCTAGATATTAGGAAAAACTTTTTCACGATCAGTGTGGTTCAAAGGTGGAATCAGCTGCCTAGGGAGGTGGTTAGCTCCCCTTCACTGGCAGTTTTCAAGAAGAGGCTGGATGAATATTTGTCAGTGATGCTCTAGGCTGGTCCTGCATTGGGCAGGGGGTTGGACTAGATGGTATGTATGGCCCCTTCCAACTCTATGATTCTATAAGTAGTCCAAAACAATTTTTACTACCAAAGTATCTTTATTTATGCATTAATCTGAAATTATCCACTGTGGACAAGTGTGATATACACATTTAAATAAATTTGACTATAATTGTGCTGTCTCTTCATAGTTGTGAACAGGGGTCATTTGGGGGGGGACGTGGGGGGACGCCATCCCCCCGGGTGAGGTGCGGGAGGGCGGGGCCTGGAGCTCCCTGCTGGTGCCCGCTGGAGGTCACCGCCGGCTGTGGGGAGGACACACTTCCGGTGATGTCAGGGTGTGTGGCATATGCTAATGAGTTATGCTAATGAGTTCCCCTAGCTCTTTTTCTACGAAATGACCCCTGGTTGTGAAGTGGTGGTGGTGAAAAGAGTAGGATAGGAATCAAAATCACAATCAGTTCTTGGAGGAAATAATTTAAACTGGCTTATGTTTTAAATATATGTAAGATGATCCATGGAGAATTTGAAATTCTTCTTTGTGCTTGACTGAACAATTGATTCCCCTGTTTCTCCACCAAACCGGCTTGTTCTTCCTGGTCTAGCTTGTCCCTTACAAGACAGGGTACACAATGAGAATAACCACACTATGGTCCCGGTCACGCTAGGGGGAAAGGTACGACTGAAGTGCGGCTTTTTAGAGCCGCATCAAAAGAGAAGCGTGGCTGTGGGATCAGACAGATCCCCCCAGCCACTGCACAGTTCCTCCCCGGCATGATCAGATGCCGGGGGGAAGCCATGGACCGGAGAGCGAAGCGAGCCCGCTGCGCATGCGTGTGCATGCACAGGTCAGCAGGACCTCGCATGCTGCGAGAGACGGGTGCGTTGGCGATCAGATGCCTGCCCGTGCTGCGCGGCAACTGGTAGGTAGTGCTGTTTTGCTACTACCTTTTTGAGCTGCGCCTTCACCCGGAAGGGACGGATCGGGGACGGGTGTGTGCCGCTTCCCAGATGTTGCGGTATGATCCTGCCCGCTTGATGTGCCCCCAATCCGTCCCTCCCGCAGGGCAAATCCTCTCGTGTGACCGGGGCCTATATACCAACATTCTAATGACAAGTAAAATTTGACTTTCACTGCTGCATGGATAAGTTTGGAAAGCTTATTTCAACAAATGTACATGTGTCTCTCCCCTACTCCAAGTTAATTAATTATCAGATTTAAAATATATAACCAACTCAAAAAGGTATGCCTGTGTTTGATGAGCACTGACCTGATTAGCCCGAGCTAGCCCCATCATATCAGATCTAGGAAGCTAAGCAAATCAGGCCCTGGTTAGTGTTTGGATGGGAGATCACCAAGGAATACCAGGGGCACTGTGCAGAGGAAAGCAATGGCAAACCATCTCTGAATATCTCTTGCCTTGAAAACCCTATGAGCTGATCATAAGTTGGCTGTGACGTAATGGGGGGAGATTGATGCATGGTTTACAGTGCAATCTGAAGGAGGGTTTCACCCTTCTAGGTATATTGAAGTTAATAGGTTTCAAAGAATATAAATCTATTGCACTGCAAGAAATCCATGGAATAATCTTTCAGTGGCTGCTGTCACTAGCCCTGATGTAAGGTTTTCCAAGAACAGAACAGAAAATACATTTTTAACTTGATTACATTATCCAGTCTGTTTAAATATCTATCTGGATCCTTGGGAGGAGTTATTTAGAGGCACTTTGTTTTCCTAAAATGAGTTATGCCTTTATAAATCCATTGTACCCAATGGGCTTACAATGGTGTATGCTCTGGCCATAATAAAATCAAAGTTGACACTTAAAGCATAGACTTATTTGAACCTGCATTTCTAAGAATACTTACAGTAGCTTCACTCTGGTTACAAATGTTCCACTCAGGTTCATCAAAAGCATTTGTGTGTATGGGAAAGGAAATAGTGTATTCACCAGGAAAACAGATTTAAATGCACAGAATTTCATAACCAAAAGATGACATTAGGAAGATCGCATGCAGCTTAATGTTCTAAATTGGACTGAGGTCTATGGATATGAAGTGTTTAGGTATGGACAAACTTTTCTGGTATTACGTCAGTTTTTCTATTCTTCATTTAAGGTAGGATTTAAACTGAACATTTCTACATTCTAATTTAAAGGTTCAAGGAAACATTTAACTGTATTTTGATTAGCTACTTATAGATTATTTTTTTACAGATAAGATGATGTAACAACCATTAGGAAAAGGAGCAGTGTTGAACACAAGTTTGGATAAAATGTTTACACCCCAGAATATCCATTCTGATTGTGTTAAACCATAATAATGAAACAGTTTTAACATTTTGCTCATAAGAATAATGGTAATACAAGGCAAAAATCTCATCAGATTCAAACTAAGTTTGTAAAATGTAATGTAACAGAAAAAAAGAAAGAAAACAAGTTGATAGGCAGAAAGTATATGCATATTTGATAGATGAAGGCAAACAAGACGTTCTGTTAGTTTACCGTAAACAACAGGTGGAGTTGTTGGAGGAGCTGCAAAAGGATATTAATATGAAGCATTTAATCATTGTTAGTGGAAAAAACACAAAAAGTGTAAAATTAGGTTATTACAGCTGCTAAATATTATACTGGAAAGTTATTCTTATCTGGAAAAGTGTACAATTTTAATGATGGTTAGTGGTCTTAACATAAAATTAGGAATGCCCATTTATTTGAGATTTTAGATGTTTTAGAAAATTATTAAATTATTAAAGAAAAAGAAAAAATATCAATTATTAACAAGGGAAAGACTTATTTAGTTACACCACAATAATAGAACTTTATTTCATCAACACCTGGTGAACTGATATTTCTTTCTTTCTTTTGCTGTATGTCAAATTATTTCCCAATACAGGCAACCTATAACTGCAACAGAAGCTTGTATGCCCTCCTGCTGAGTTTGCAGCCTCCCAGAATAAAGTTGCCATAAATATGGATTTATATGTACAAGCCCATTGACTGTGTCAAGGTGTTTTTTCCTGCCCCTTGTTGCTGGCCCTTGATTGAAGTAGAATATTTTTTCTTAAAATATCCCTTGTCTGCTGCTAGGTAAATTATTTTTTTTTATTTTTTTTAGAAAAAGCCCAGTTTCAAGAACCCAGTCCCTAAAAAGGATTAAAAAAATTTCAAGTATTTTCTCTAACACAGGGGTAAGCAATCTCTTGGTGCAAGTGCTGAATGAAGCATAGGTGGTGGTAGTGGCTGTACTTGCCACATGAGCCAAACCATCTGAGGATGTTGTGAGGGTAGTGGCACTGATGGCTTTTGTACTTCATAGAGGTGGCAGCACTGAACACGTAGCTGGGGACTTCCTGTGCCTGCCTCAGAATTCGAGCACACTAAGAAGCAATACTGCAAGCCTTCACAGTACAGCACTTACTGGGGGAGGGGCCAGAAAGAGTTCCATAACTGTCTGCTGGCCCAACCTGATTTGACTACACACCTGCAAGGCAGCTGTTGTGCCAAGCATAATGGCGTGCTCTAACAGGTATAGGCAAACTAAATATTTTTCTGACTCAGTAAGCAGAAATAACAGTTGGGGTTCAGGCTATAAATAAACAAATGCATACAGAACCTGATCCATACATGCTACAGAAAGAAATAACAGAATGATAAATTAACAGAATGGAACATACTGCTTCAAATTGGAGGCTCAGTATAAAAAGAATAAATAGTGTATCTCAGCCTTCTCCCGTTTATGATATTACGCTAGGGGAAGGGAGGCAGCTTAGTGCCAAGGCGAGGCAGGCAGGAAGGTAGGTTGGGGGCTGAACGGCTGCTGTGGCAGGAAAAACTGGCCCTCCCCTCCCCTTGCAAGCCAATGGCTGGTCCTAATATGGGCCTGGGAGAGTGGGAAGGGCAGGGTTTGTCGGGGGGGGGGGGCGGATTAAAGCACACTATACTGCCTACCCCCTCCACACCTAGCCATGTGGGTTTGTTCAGCTGGCCCACCCATCCCTCCTTATGCTTAGTGTTAGACTGGACTGTTGTAGGTTATTTGGGGAGTAGAAGGGTATAATTTGTGTTGTTATATCTTCTTCTTTATCACAACTTTACCGAGGTATCAGCATGGGGCCGGATTCAATTTGGGGGAATCGGCCTGTGTGCCATTTCCAGGCATATGGGAATCCCCTTAGAGGGTCTTGGGATCAGGGTACAAGGGGCATGCCCAGCTCAGGGGCTGCACAATGGCCACACTCATATTCAGGTGGCAGGGGAGACCACTCAGTGGTGATTGTCCTTGTAGAATCCCAAAACCTGCCATTCCATGGTTCTCCCCATCCCAGCCGGCTGGCTGGGTGTGACGGGGTGCATCGACTGATAGGAAGGGTCAGTTGATACCAGATCCAATGGACCCATGCTGTGCCAATACTGCTTACAGCTGTAACCAATAAAGTTGTGGCCATTTGATTTCCACATTTATGCAAAGAATGTGATTGTGATTATCGGTGTGGTTGTGGGGTCAAAACCTTTGCTGGACTCTCCCCACCTATAGGCGCTAAGATTGCAACTACATCTGTGTCCTTTCTTTTTCCTTTAACCCATAGACTGCAGCTGTGAAAGCACTGTGGGTTTGTATTGCCAGTAAAAGGAATGTATGGGAGTTTTTTTTTTTTAATGAACAGCCTATAAATAATATAGGATTGATTTACAGTTCTTAAAAACAACAATTGTAGCTCAAAACCCACAGTATCTTTTCAGTGGCAACCTGAAAATCATTTTTCTAACAGAAATTATGGCATATACAAGAAAATATAGTCAAATAATTTAAATCTTCTTTTTAACTTTCCCAAAACAAGCTATAGCACAACCTCAACTTAGAATGAAAGTATGGTCCCACAGTACGGATATAGCTTTGCCACTGCCCTACTAGCATATTAAGAGAAATCTTACCAACAACAGTAAGCACAGCACTCGCAGAAACACTGTCCAGAGTAGTATTAGCTAGGCAAGTATACGTTCCACCATCCTTATCAGTTACATTCACAATGGTTAAGTTGTATTTACCAACAATAAACCTGCAATTACAATAGATTTAATAAATCCATGGCTTCATAACTGAACGTTATATATTGTAACAAAGTGGCACATCTTAATTTCTCTTCCTATTATAAAATACACATGCTGAAAAAAATCTAAATTTGCTCCCTAATCTTAATCTAGTGTGCTTCAGGCACGAAAACACATCTAGATCATATATCAATATTTTACAAAATGCTCCTGTCATCTAAATTACTGCATACCATAAACAAGAATAAATGAGTAGCACTTCAGTACAGTATTATAGACAGCTCATGGTAATATCTATGAAGTAGTAATTACTAAACTATTACAGAAATTCAAGTACTAAGACATCAATATTACTTTTTATGTGAAAGTGATACAGTAGTTGCCAGCTTCTGGAAACTTTCAAAGTAAGTATTTACATTTTACTGGGGAATGGATGCTTATTTAACTAAGGTCTGACTTGCTTAAATTTTCTCAAGCATGGCTCCTATAGAGTTTTGCAAAACAACAACAACCCAGAACATAATTACCAACAACAGAATTTCTCTAACGAAAATCAATTAAAGGTATTTACTAAGAATATAAAGCTTACTTCAGATTGCAATCATGATTTATCTATACCTAAAGTCTCACTGAACTCATCTCTAGCCAACTGCCAGACCTTATGCCAGACCGACCAGCCAAACATAGTTCACCAGCTAATATGCTTATTAAACTTCTTGGGTTGGATTCCCCCCCCCCTTTTTTTTTGCTGCGTAAGTGAGGAGAGGCCTCTAATGACTCCCAAAAATGATGTGTTGGGGATACATTGACAAAACGCTTCAGCAAGGAGGAAAATCAGATGAGACTGGCCCTCCTCCCTTCCTTTTACACAAGCAGAAAAGGTGCTAGGGTTAAATTCCCTGTTATTGCTGTCTTTCTGAGAGAGGAGTTGGCATACATCAAACAAACTACAGCACTTGGCTGGTGAGGTACATTCAACTTGGTGGGTTCCAGGTTGCACAGATCACATCTACTACTTCTTTGCAAGAATCATATGATATGCATATGTCTCTATGAACCGTAACAATAAAGAGTATTGAGAGAGTCCCTTAATTTCTGCATGATCCATTCAATACACCATTCAATTAAATACATGTAAGGAAAATTTTCTATGAGTGATCCTGGTGATAGAATTTTCTACCTAGCACAGAACCTATATGAAAATGGTTATCTTGAACATACCTTTCATCATTTGATAATTCACCACTGTCTTTCAACCATGTAACTGTAGGTATTAAGGTAGGGTCATATTTAATTGTACATTCAAAGGAAACCTGTCCATTCCTTTGTACCATTTTGTATTCAGGCTGCTTAATAATCATTGTTGGTTCTGAAACATAAAATTACTGTTAAGACATTTAACAGCTGGAAATTCTTGGTTATATTGGGTTTAGGAGTTTGTAAATAAGGATTGATTTCTTACCTTTAATTTCCAATTGAACTTCATTTTGTACCTTTCCTAATTTATTTCCTGCTACACAGGTATATGTGCCACTGCTATCCTTCTGGGCCACAGGAATTTCCAAGGTGCCATTGTTATGGAAAACATAGTGTTCTCCCTGGAGAATACTACCTTTTGCTCCTTTAAACCTAAGTAATAAAAAACAGGATTATATTATCCATGCAGTTATTGTAACTGAATTTGGGATCAAGGGGTGGCTATTAAACACATAGATTCACTCAAATTCAACAAAGTTAGACCAGTGCTTACTAAAGTATAAAGACTAATTGTCAAAAAATGCCAGCATCCAATACAGAAATTGTGCAAGAACTGTATTTTCACTATGTGTGCCAAACTGCTTCCATAAGAAGCAACAAAAGAGCTACCAAAAAACAAACAAACTGGGATTTATACTTTATGATTTTCTAATATGGTAAAAGCTTTGTTACCTGTCACTCAAAGGGAAGGGGCCTGCCTAATCACATGTGCTTGAAACTCAGGCTTATTGTTCTGCTCACCCAACTACCGAGAATACTACACAGCAACCAAACCCCACCCCAGTAGGAATACTATGGCAATATCTTCCACATCTGGCAGGACTCTCCCCTACCACCGAGCCACAGAGTCCTGCACAGTAGGTGGACAAGCAGGCCACATACCCAGAAGCTTTCCAGCAGAGCTGGCTCCTGACAGACTGAGGGGTAAGGAGGCACCCAAGTATGATGTCAGCTGGCAGTGCCAGCTTGCCCTTGTGGAAAAGTTTTTATGGTACACCTCCTTAAATTATTGCTGTGAATGAAACAGAACCTCTTAAGATTTATGCACTGCAACTGATTTACCATTCGATTGAAGGCACAGGTGAACCAAAAAAAGCACAATGTAGCAATGCAGGTTTGTTTGCAATGACTTGGTACAGCTGATTTCGAGGAGTAAGAATTCTTGGTGCCACAGCTAAAAGACAAAATTGCATACACAACAAATGATAAAAATCACAGTGCATAAAATTATTTTTCTTCTTTTGACTGTTATTTGGCATTTAATAAAATAAATAAATAAAACAAGGATGCCATTGCTCCACAGAATAAGGCCCTGGCTCTGAGCACCACCCACCTCACTTCAGATAGTGAGCACATAGTACAGCCTTCACATGCTGATCTTAAGGGGGGGGCAACTTGATACGAGAGGAAATGACAGTGGTTTTAAAACTGGCATATGTTTCCTATAGTTTATGCGAGTGAATCAATTTGCTGCTATGTTCTGTAATATTTGACATTTCCAGTACAAGCCTGAAGGACTAAGAATTGATTGTACTGGTTCACTATGTGTAATCCTTTCATCATGGAGTAGACTCATACAGTTCCTGGATAATCCAAACATCCTTGAATTCCATAAACCATAGAGTCTGGATGCAAGCGGCTTGAGACCCTGTGAGAAAGGCAGACTATAAAAAAGGTATATAAATACATAAAATGAATAAAAGTTCAGAAAACTAATTCACATGCTAATTCTGAGCCTTTAATTTAAGCAAGATTCAGGAAAATGTCCAGGTTTTCCAGAAAGAGGAAACAAGGTTTCTTTCTCTTAAAGGGTAAAATGCTTTTTTAGTTATTGCTTGCAACATAAATAAATATCAAAGAAGTATTGAATTCAGTAGTTCGTTTTTACTAAGTGAAGAGTTCTCAATTGGAAGATTCCTTTCACTGGAAGAATGGTCTTCTACCAGTGGACAATTTACCCAAAATGACAGAAATTCCGAAGCCACATACCTTGAGAAAAGGATCTCAAGCATCACATTAATATGACTTGTAGACTTCCTCAATGGTTTAACTGAAATGAATGACATTCTTCAAAAAGACATTTTTCATTCTTAAACAGTATCTGCTACTTTTGTAGAATTTAATGAGAGAAAAAGGATATTTCCCAAGACAAATTCTATGATCACAGTATCAGAAAAATACAGTTCCATAGACATTTAACCTGGAGTAGACCTGCTGAATTAAGTGGACTCATTATTCAGATATAATCCCAAACTTCTTCCCAAACAGATTAGCACCTCAATCCAAGACACATAGGCATTCAATAGTGAACCTCACTGGTTTCCCTTGTACTTGCTTCCAAGACAGTATGTTTGTGGTTGGAGTGGGGACTAGCATATTGGGGGGGGGGGGGTTTAAGGGAAGGACAACATATATTTACTACACTGGGGAAATCAGGCTGCAACTTTACTGATTACAGATTCTTCACATCTTGGTGCAGCACAGGCTGAGAACAATGGATGGAGCTGACAGCCAAGTGAACACAAATGTCCAGTGTACCTGCAATGCCTTTCTTTAAACATGAATTGCACACCGAATTGGAGCCTGCCACTCTCAGGTCCACTGGCTGCACCCTTCCTAAACATGCAGCTGTCCAAGGATGGTGGGGCTGCCGAAAACTGCCCAAAATCCACCTGGTTGAGAGCCAATGCTGGGCACAGTTGCCCAGAGTCATTCTGTCCCCCTCCCCAGACACAAATGGTGCTTCAGCTTAAGGCTGAGAGCTAAACTTACAATCTTAGCCTTACCCAGGACTAAAGAAGCCAATTGCTGAATCTACTTTAACAAAGCCCTTACTTTACTGTAATGTGGTGTGTCACTAAGACATTCTAACTAGGGCTGGTCCTTGGTGTGGGGTGATAAAGTTCTGTTTTTTTTGTAGGGCTGCCAAGTCTCCCCGGGGGGCGGAAATCCCCCCGCCCCAGAGGCCTGTTCCCCGACGCCGGGGAATCGGGCCCCAGGGGGAACCCCGCCCCAGTGTGCACGTCACAGGGAAGTGACGTCATGACGCCGGGCACGCTGGGGACGGGGCCACCGCCATACAAGGGAAAACTCTATGGTTTTCCCATACAAGGGAAAACACGCCGGGATACGATTGGGAGTCCCCCGCCAGCAGGGTAAGTGCCACTTGGCAACCCTATTTTTTTGTCATATTTAATCTGCTTTATTTTAACATAACATTTTAGCTATATGTTAATGAAATACAGAGCAGCTGCAATTAGATATGCTGAAAGAATGATCACATATATTCATTATTACTACTAATTTTTCAGGTGTTTTTTAAAATTGATCTTACCCAAAACATTCACAAATGCATTTGCCAGTAGATATCCATATTCATTAGAGGCATTACACTGATAAACAGCACTTGAACGTTCTTGTACATCAGTGAATATAATTGTATCACCATCTACTCTTCTGCTAGGATCTTCAGGTGCAACTGTTTGGAAATATTAAATGTATATAAATGAATATATACACATATATACTCATGTTCTTACTGAATTATGTTTAGCAAAAGAAAACGTAATGGTTTGAAGAAAGTACTTTCTAAATGGTACAATAAAATACTATTTAGAAAATTCAATATGCTATTTAAGAAATTATATGAACTTTTAAAAAATTAAACATCAAATGTTAAAAAGTATATATTAACACATACACACACACACACACACACACACAAAAGAACCAGAAAGAAAAGGGACAGTAAATAAGGAAGCAAAGAAATGAGAGACCATTTGACTCAAATGTAAATGAAATTATTCATTTCTGCTTTTCTCATAGAAAGCTGAGGATAAATTAAGACCCTCAGTGGATAAACACTGTCCTTGTTTTTGCTTAGTATTCCTAAACTATATTCAGGTATCACTAA
The DNA here is from genome assembly GCF_001447785.1 of Gekko japonicus. Lineage (NCBI taxonomy): Eukaryota > Metazoa > Chordata > Lepidosauria > Squamata > Gekkonidae > Gekko > Gekko japonicus. The sequence goes on along the minus strand of NW_015168663.1, from coordinate 822,895 downwards.
TAAACTGAATGAGAATGAGCCAGTAAGTCATCCTCTCTCCACTTAGTAATTTGCAAATAACAGCACAGATAGAGAACTTTCTGGTTCATAAGACTTTGCATTTTGCCATAATGTCCAGACTTGATACTTTTATAAACTGATTTGTTTCTTGTCTACAAACCAAACGGAAACTTTGGTTTGTAGGTAAAAAACAAGAAGTTATTTGTAAAAAAGCCAGTTTGGAAGTTGCAAGGAAGTCTTGAGTTAAGGTTCTATTCACAAATATGGGGGGGAGGGGGGGAGTTCTTGGGCTCAAGGATCTCACCCTCATGGACTATTTATTTATGAAAGGATATGTTTTAGTTTTCACAGTACCTAAATAGTGTGCATGCTTGTTAGGATATATAGAGAATACAATGCAGGAAATTTGATGGAAGTCAGTTATTTAAATTTATTCTTTGGAATAAATGATAATTTAAATTGTCTTTATTCAAGTCTAGCCTATTCATGCTTTTCTGATCTCAATGGCTGGTGACCTTTATTCTCCTTCAACCCAAACAAAGGAGTGCATTACTTCTGTTCTCCATTCAAGGTCATGAAAGCAATATTTTAAAATTCTGAAAGGCCTAGATTTCTCTAAGATCTGCTATACTTTCAAAGTTGTCTGCATATGACAATGAGCAACATTTCTCTGTCCCACTCTATGTTCCCTTCTTGCCTAGTTTGATGTTTTCATTACAAACATAATTATTTGATACTAGTAGCAAAGCCCATTGTGGAAGCAATACAACGAGCTCTAGAAAGATGTGAAAGGCACCTTACAGGCCTGGCTCCATTCCATGCATTTCCATACGTGAAGGTGGCAGTACACAGCCCCTCAGTGTTTTCTTATACATCGTCTCTCTATTCATCTGTTTGCCTGCACAGAGGCCCCCGGCGACAATCCGCCTTCTTCCCCCTCCCCAGTACTCGGGCCCATGCTGCTTGCGCATGTCGGCCTTGTCCTCCTCCTTGGCTGGCTTGTCCTTTCTGGTGACAGCCCCATTCGCTATGCCTGCTGCCCACAAGGCAAGTGGGAACGACTTGGGGGGAGAGTTGCTCATAGCGACCTGCCCGTGTCCTGGTCTCCGCTAACTCGCACAGAATCGGTGGTGGGACAGAAGGCCACCTGCATCCCCCACCATTGCCAGAGGCACCCTGCGGCCCCTCACCCACCTGGAACCACGTAGGTGCGGAGGAGTGCAGGGTCGGGCAAAGCAGCAGAGAGGCCACCAGCAGGGCAGCGGGGGAAGTGTCGGATGAAGATGATGAGCCGGGCCCACAATGCCATCATATGGTGACAGAGCAGCGGTGGGAAGATGGCGGCCAGGAACGGGGCCGCCCCCAAGAGCTCTGAGCGTGGGAGAATCTGCGGCGCAGAGCCATGAAGAGCTGCCGGGCCAGGGGAGAAGGAGGCTAGAAGCCACGGCCCTGGCCAAGCAAGCCGTCTTCTCTCCTGAGGTGAAATTCTGTTGTGAGTTGATTTTTGGCGCGTGCTGCTTCTGTGGGCAGGACTCAGGTAACGTAGCTACCAATGGATAGAGACCCCTGGTGAGTGACACATCAGGGAGCCAATTGATTTGGGAGTGTGTGGAATGTTCAAGAGAGTCCATGACCAAAACACAATTATATATGAGAGATGCTAAACTTTTAATAGCATCTAATTGCTGGTGGATGCTAAAATCTTTCCCAAGTATGGGTTTGTGTTTCCTTCTCTGAATATTTAAGCATTAATTGCAGGCAGTTCTGGAGTGGATACAGGTTAATGAACTAAAGGTGAATCCTGACAAGACAGAGGAGCTACTGGTGAGTGCAAGGTCTGACCTTGGATTTAAAGTGTCATCTGTTTTAGCCGGGGCTGTACTACCCTTGAAGGAAAGGTCTGTAGTTTGGCAGTCCTCTTGGATCCAGGCCTATTGCTAGATAAGCAGGAGGCAGCTGCCAAACACCAAGAATACAGTGCATCCCTTGCCACAGCCTGAGAGTTCCTAGCTATACCTTGTGGCTAATAGCCACTGATGGACTTCTGCTCCATATGTTTATCTAATTCCTTCTTGAAGCTGTCCATGCTTGCAGCTGCCGCCACCTCTTGTGGCAGTGAATTCCATGTGTTAATCACTGTTTGGGTGAAGAAGTACTTCCTTTGATCTGTTCTAACCCGACTGCTCAGCAATTTCATTGAGTGCCCACGAGTTCTTGTACTGTGAGAAAGGGAGAAAAGTACTTCTTTCTTGACCTACTCTATCCCATGCATAATCTTATAAACCTCGATTATGTCATCCCTCAGCCGTCGTTTCTCCAAGTTAAAGAGCCCCAAGCGCTTTAACCTTTCTTCATAGGGAAAGTGTTACAATCCTTTTAAGCATTCTAGTTGCCCTTTTCTGCACTTTTCCCAATGCTATAATATCCTTTTTGAGGTGTGGTGACCAGAATTGTACACAGTACTCCAAATGAGGTCGCCCCATTGATTTATACAGGGGCATTATGATACTGGCTGATTTGTTTTCAATTCCCTTACTAATAATCCCCAGCATAGCGTTGTCCTTTTTTATTGCAGTTGCACACGGTCTTGACATTTTCAGTGAGTTATCTACTACGACTCCAAGATCTCTCTCTTGGTTACTCTCTGCCAGTTCGGACCCCATCAATGTGTATTTATAGTTAGGATTTTTGGCTCCAATGTGCATCACTTTGCACTTGGCCACATTGAACCCCGTTTGCCATGTTGACGCCCACTCGCCGATCCACTACAGATCCCTTTGGAGTGCCTCACAATCCTCCCCGGTTCTCACCACCCTGAACAACTTTGTGTCATCTGCAAATTTAGCCACTTCACTGCTTACTCCCAACTCCAAATCATTAATAATTTGGAGACAACTGACTGCAGCACTGCTTTCCCCACAGCGGTATCCCTCCTGAAGTCCACATCGATAAAATAGTGTTTAATGAACATTGATGGTGAGGACGAAGTCACAGCTTTGCAGATCTCCGTGATGTCAAGGGCAGCTTGGAAGGCTGCAGAGGAGGGCTGAGCTCTGGTTGAGTGCACCTTCAGGGGAAATGGGCATTCTAAATGAGCTGCGTCATAAGAATTTTTTATGGCAGCTGTTACCCATCTAGAGAGAGTTTGTGCAGAGACCGCTTTTTCCTTGTTTGGCTGAGCAAAAGAGACAAAAAGGGTTTTGTCTTTATGGAAAGTTGATGTTTAATCCAAATAAAATAATAATACCCTCCTCACATCAAATGTGTGCATTGTTTGTTCAGTCGGGGAGTGAGGGTTAGGAAAGAACACCGGTAAAACTATGTCATGAGGCAAGTGGAACTGAGAGACTACCTTTGGTGTGAATTCAAAACTGGGTCTCAAGACAACCTTGATCTTATAAAACCTAAGAAAAGGGGCATAGTCTTAAGGCTCTCAGCTCACCCACCCTGTGTGTAGACAACTGCGACTAGGAAAGCTGTCTTATAGAATAGGGAGAGCACATGAAGCTATTAGTTCAAGTTTATGTATTAATTGGGAGAGTACAAGAGATACACTCCATTGAGAGAGGGGTTTTTACTGGTGGGTATAGACTGAACAAACCTTTCATGAACCTTTTTGACAATGCATTTGAAAATACAGGCTTAGAATCCACACCAAAATGGAATGCAGATATAGCCACCAAATGAACAATAGAGGAGGTAGATAGCCTTGCATCTAGTAATGAAAGGAGGTATTCAAGAGGCAGGATTCAGGTTTAATTTTTCTGTACTTTGCCCAGAATGTGAAACACTTCCACTTACATTTGTAAGACTTCCATGTTGATGGCTTATGGGATCAAAGTAAAACCTTGGCTACTTTGTTGGAGCAGTGTTCTATGGGGAAATTTACCATGCGCGCAGGTGTAGCATTTCTGCATTGTGGTGGTATAGGTGTCCTGTGGAAATGATGTCTTGGACTACATATAGGGGAATGACTTAGCCTCTGGAGAGATTCTGCCACATTGGGAACCATGACTGTCTTGGCCACCAGAATGCATGCTGTTCTGATTTGAGTTTCATTATCACCTTTTGAATAAGTGGGAAAGGTGGGAAGGCATAGTATAGGGCATGAGACCAACGAAGGAGGAATGCATCCCCTGATGAGTGGTTGCTTTTGGGAACCCTGGAGCAAAACATCTGGCACTTTCTGTTGATGTTTGAGGTGAGGTTGTAGATTTTTTTCTTCGCCTTTATCACAGGCGGTTCAGATGCCGCTTTCAGGCATTCAGTCAATGTTTCTGATTGGGACCTCAGTTTTTTGACAGGGACCAACACCACTGAACCAGTCCTGGTCCATTTTTGAGGGGAATCCATGGATTTTGGAACCGCAAGAGATTTCTCCCACAAAGTGGCTTTCAACCGCAGGGCATGTTCTTGTCGAGCTTTCGGGGTGAGGAGACCGTACGCTTTACCCGAAGAGGTATTATGACCCTTCCCCCAAGCACATAAGGCACTGAGTACGCTCATCATTCTGTGCCATTTTAGTGTTGCAAGAGTGGCATTTCTTGAAAAGGGCCATCTCTGTTCATTCGAGAGAGGAATGGAAAGAATTCTGTAGGAAGAAAACCTATTTGATGGCAAACCTCCTGAGGTTAATCTCCTGAGGTAAGTACCAGTGCTGTAGAATGTCCTTCCTCCACGGTGGCAGAAAAAGGACCGAGGGAAGAGTGCTCCCCCCACCCCTTGTCACATGATCATTTGGGCGGGAACAGAACTTGAGTTCTATAGTGCATCTTCTTAATTCAATCGAAGTTCAATATTGTCTACTTTGACTGGCCGCAACGCTCTAGGGGCTCAGGCAAAAAAAGGTCTTTCCCAACACCTGTTACTTATGATCCTGTAACATAGATGCTAGGAAAAGAAATTGGGACCTTCTGTATGCAAATATTATGCTCTTCCACTGTGCTTTTAAAAAAAACAAACACAAAGCTTCAACTCCACATCATGACAGGCAGGAGGGCACATGCACAGGAAATCTCTGTTCTTTAAAATGAGCTTGCAGTGCTATGACTCTGTCAGAAGACAACAAAACAGTGTCTCCAATTTTAATTTTCTGATAGAAAATTAAAATAAAACAGTATAATCTGATCACTGGGCCAGAGAGACACACTGTGAGGTCTACAGGGCCTATGTGGCTTTGAAATTCAAATTTCCTGTGAAATGATGCCCTAAGTCTACATCTTCCACATGAAAAGCCACAAAACTTGCATAAATACTTCAATCTGTGCACAATCAAAAATATACTGTCCTAATCCATTTCACATCAAATAAATTGTTACTTGTAAGACAGACTCAATAAATAATTAATATGCTAGGCACAGAGTGTAACTCTTACATGCTTTCCCTAAAGAATACCTTAACACTTCTTAGTTCAGCCAAGTGTGGTACACATGTATTTTAGGCACACAGACAAGGTTCAGCCAGATTGAGGTTGATGACACTTTTTCTGTTCTACCTTTATATAAACACACATCTCCCCCCCCTTCACCTCATGTCTCCTAATCAGTGCCATATAAAGAATACTTACGTATACCATGGAATGGTAAAGTTAAATACACATATGCAAACAATTATTTGCATCAATCATGTTTTCCTTTTGCATATTCCAGTTTAACAACTCTGATTCAAAAATGCTCAAACCACCCCTGAATCATGGCCATAATGCCTATTTGTACATTAACCCACTTAAAAATTTTCATGAGTCTATACGTAACAGAGATTTCTGTTCTATTCAAATGTGAAGGACTATGGATCTCACAGTTTCTGTAGGCAGGAAAGCCATTCCCTGGCAATAGAAACCCACATGGGGGAACTCCTTGCTTCTCCCAGCCAATATGTTAACCTTTTTTTCAAGGCAGTTCTCCTCTTCCACAGGCATAGTTCCTGTTCATGAGTACACATCTGAAGTCATCAGTTTTCAGAACGTCTTAGGCTGTAGTACACAGTGGGACTGTCAAGCCTCTAACGCCAATTAACCAGTCACAGAGTATTTTGGGTGGTGTAACAACCACTGGTAGTAGGCAGGACTTCAGTACCATATATGGAGATGGACTGGGTGAGGTGACTGAATGCTCAAAAGCAAAGTTTGGCTTTTATCATGCATTCTAAATAAATCTGCAGTACAAAACAAGATTATAATCATGCACAATGTGTATCATTAAGTTTACTGCTAACCCAACCACGGACCTAATTTTTTCATGGACTGTGGCCTAGTTCATGGTCTGTTTGCCCGGTCCATGCTCTCACACTTTCCAAGGACTGCCCATGGTTTTTCGAGGGTTCATTTGGTCCACAGGAGCGGTCTGTGGAAGTCAACTCAGAAGGCACTTAAATGCCTACAGAAGACATTTAAATGCCTTCTGAGTCCACTTCCACATCGTGCTGCCTTGGTGGTGCAACCCAAGGGAGCTCAGAAGGCATTTAAATGCCTTTTGAGTCCACTTTACATCATGCTGCTGCCAAGCTTCTGTCTACTTCCGCATCGTACCACTGAGGGAGCGACCAGAAGTGTACTAAGAAGGCATTTAAATGCCTTCTGAGCTCCCTCACAACACACTGGGGTGGCGGCACAATGCAAAAGTGAACTCAGAAGGCATTTAAACATTTTCCCTTTAAATGGCTTTTGCAAGCCCCTCCCTATCACAGACCTCACAAACTACAAAGCATTTTGTAAAATGGAAAAGTCCGTGAAAGTCCGCGGTTCATGAAACCCACGAACCTCAATTTTTTCAGTCAGTGCCCATCCCTACTCAAGAACACTAATTGCAGCTCCAACATAGTTAAGCAAAATCTCCTAAGGAGATTTTTACTACTGCATGGTTGAAAAGGCCATTTACCTTTGGCAGGGTGGAAGCTGTGAATCCCTGAGCTTGTCTAACCAAGTCTGGAAAAACTTTCCAGTCCCCAGAGTCAGAAGGTATTTTCCTGTGGTTGTCAGAAGGTATTTTCCTTAGGTTGGGAAAACACCTCTTCCTGAGGTCCTGATCTGAATCAGGATCTGTTGGGCGACAGCTAGGTTGGGAAAACACCTCTTCCTGAGGTCCTGATCTGAATTAGGCCTTCTTTGTCTGTTGTGACCCTGAACAGTTTTAATCTTCTATTGTTTATCATGTTAGTTTCCCCTAGCTCTCCTCACCTGTTCTCCAAAACCTCAAAGTGAAATACATTTATACTATAAACAAGTGTTTCACACTGAGATTTTTTTTTTTATTCCAGACCATTGTACCCCAAAACCTTAATGTTAAATACACTTGTATTATGAAAGTGTCCAGGCATGCCGAGTCGCTCAGTCCAACATACCTTCCTACTCTTCTCAACTAAGCTTGAAGCTTTCCTCCAGGTGAAGTGGCTTTTGCCACAGGAAAATACCTTCTGCCAGAGGAATACTCTTTCTGCCAGAGAAATTTTCCATACATAACTCAGTGGAGTAGTAGCCTATAATCCATCATAAATATATAGTGGTGAATTTTCTCTCTTTTATATGAAAGAATATTAAAAAGCTGGAAGACAATGATGGAGAATGAAGAAACCATAGCTCCCCACTGGGGCCTTTTTCTTCCTTGCTGTCTCTAATTCTTTCCCCAAAACCCTTTGGCAGGTAGTCAGAGTTGTGAACAAAAGCTGCAGAACAAAGCTGGAAGAGATGAATCACCAAAACTTTTGACTATACTGCTTTGGAGATGTTAAAAATGGTCCTTACTTGCAATGGAAACTCCATTTGCTAACCAGTTTATGCTGGGTTTGGGATTGCCATTAGCTCTGCAGATCAAGTTACCATGTTCTCCTGGGGATAACACAAGGTTTGTAGGTTCTCTTATCCAGTAAGGTGCAGCTGATTTTAACAAAAGAATAGAACAATGGTCAATATATACACATAAATACACACACACATATATATTATACATAATAGCATTTTCCAAAAAAACAGGCCAAGATAGTATGGCAGCACAGAACATTGATAGAATTCCAACTGCTTAAGGATATTGCCAGAATATTTACAGTCAGTCTTCTGAGAGATAAAGAAATGCTGTGTGTTTGGTTGAGATTATGAAACTTCACACAAACTAGGATCTGGGGGGTAGGGCTAGTTTTATAAAATTAAAATAAGAACAGGAATAAGTCACTAGAGGTTTGAAAGCTACGAAGCCTAGAAGCAAAGATCCTGGCTATGGCTATGAGCAGCCCTCTAGGGAAATTTCACTGCAAGCTAAATGGCCAGTATTCCCCCGATGAAATGAAAAACAAGTATCAAAAGATATGGGATTGAGGGGAAAAACCCTTTACAGTGAAAAGGGAGAACCAAAGGCTATGGTTATAGACTTAAATTCAGTAGCCTGATGAATAATTCTGTCAGTTGTGGCTTTCATTATCATGGCGTAACTGTAATCAGGAAATCCTAAGGAGGACTAATCGATACCAAGACGCCCAGGCAGAGGAGTGACACTGAATTCACACTGATTTGAACCAACTATTTGAACCTTTGCCTGCAAGCTTATAATAAAATTTACTAAGCTATGACTTACAAATAGAAGTTTCATTTGGCTTTGTATAGAAATGTGTTATACAAAACTGTCAATATAACATTTGCTTCCATTGCCAGTGTGATACAGTAGATACAGCAGAGGTCTCCAACCTTTTTGGGCTTGTTGACACCTTTGGAGCTATGACATGAGGTGGTGAGAGCAACTACAAAATGGCTGCTGCAGGAGGTGGTTCCAACCACAAAATGCTGTCGTTGAAGGTGGAGCCACTTACATAAAGGAAGCCTGAGTGCAGGGGAGGAGAGGGGTAATTTAAAAAATACACTGAAAAAGAGGGGTGAGAGAGAATAAAACAAACACTGTGGTGGCAGCGGCCTCTGAAAATGTTATTTTAATCGGCATCACCGATCATACCTAGAGTGGCCAATCAGAAGCTCTTCTGGGTAAGAGCCCCACTGGCTTTCTAAAAACACTTGGTGAGCACCAAGAAAGGAGTTGGTGAGTGCCATGGTGGCCATGGACACCATGTTGGGGGCCCTTGAGGTAGAGTCAGACTCAGGGTCCAGGAGCCCCAGATTCAACTTCTGACTCAGCCCTGAAGTTCTTGGTTGACCCTGGTCCATTTACATTCTTTCAGTGCAACCTATTTCTCAGACTAGTTATGAAAACATAATTTAAGAGGGGCAAATCATGTACATCTTGAGCTTTTTCTGGAAGGGTAGAATATAAATGTGATGAAGAGGGAAAGCTAAGTTTCATGTAAGTTCTAGATGAGGGGTTTGTCATTCAAAGAATTCTCAGTTATCAGACCTGGAATGAGCTGGAAACATCTCATATGTCTAGTACATTCCAAAGAATCCCTACACAATGCTAAATTATGCATGTTAAGCAGTGTACATCACGTTAACACAGCTATCTTTCTGGAAATACATCAATCTTATGTAAGGTAATTACATCATCTACCAGTATGATGCAATGAAAGGTCTCTATTCCCTTGCTCAAAAGCCAGTCGAATCTGACTCTAGGGTTGCGGTGCTCATCTCCGTTTCAAAGCCGAAGAGCCAGCGCTGTCCAAAGACATTTCCGTGGTCATGTGGCCAGCATGACTGAACACCAAGGCGCACAAAACGCTGTTACCTTCCCACTGAAGTGGTACTTATTTATCTACTTGCAATTTCTTGCTTTCGAACTGCTAGGTTGGCAGGAGCTGGAACTAGAGACGGGAGCTCACTCTGTCATGCGGCACACTCGAGTCTCGAACTGCTGAACTACCGACCTTCCACATCCTGCAGTTCAGCGTCTTAACCACTTGAGCCACCGCAGCTCCACCTATACATGCACAGCATGGTGTAAATGCCAAACTATATTTCTGATCTGGAAACTTGGTAGACTAAGAATCAGTGAACCCTTCTACCTTTTTATATGTCATATACTTTTCCTTCCCTCCCTCTGTGACATACATGGTTCTTCTCTCCTCCATATTACCTTCACAGCAATCTCATGAGGCTGAGAGAGACCCAATAAAGTCACCCAATAAAGTTCAGTGAGTGCAGTTTGATTTTGGGTCTCCCAAGTCCCAAACTACAATCTAATCTCTTTATGGACTACAGTGATTTCTGGTCTTTTTATACACCAACAAGTTGACATAAACTTTACCTTTGACAGTGACTGTAATAACATGATGAGCAGAACCGAATCGATTTCTTGCTGAGCATTTATATTTTCCAGAATCAGCTTCTGTAATATGTATGATTTTGAGGGTTTTTTTAAAATTTTCATATAAAGTTCTATTGGCAGGAAGCTCACCACCTTCTTTAATCCAGTGGATAACTGGTGTAGGTCTGGGGAGAACAACAGCTGAGATTTAAGTTACTGGAATGAGAAGCATATTTAGAAAATACATAAGTTTAATAATTAAAATTTGCATAAAATTATTACTACAATTTAAAGTCCTTTAAAACACTTATTCTAAATTATAAAAGGAAAAACAAAACTGCAATCCCAGTCAGACAGCACAGAAAAACAGGGTTGCCAACAGACCTGGACAAAAATGTTTTGTTAACAGAGACTTTGGCCCCGGTCACACAGGAGGTTTAGGGCCGGAAAAGGGACGGATCGGGGGCGCAGCAAACAGGTGGGATCCCACCGTAACATCTGGGAAGCGGCGCACACCCGTCCCCGATCCGGCCCTTCAGGCCGAAAATGTGCATACAAAAAGAACCTGCTAAAGAGCAGGACTTACCGGAAACGCCGCAGCAAGCGCGGTCGTGGGATCACCGGTGCGTCCGTCGTCAGGAGCATTTGAGGCTCCTGGCCGACCTGTGCATGTGCACAAACATTACTCAATTAACATCAGTCCATGCTTTCCCAACATCATGGAATTCTGGCAAATGTTCTTCTTACATGGGAGAGCAACTGGCCAGACACTTCCTGGGATAAATGACAGGCATGATTCTTGCACTGTTGCGAACAACCTGGAGAAAAGAATGTTTTGCCTCTTTAACAAAGATCTTATGTGTAGAAATGGGCAGTTGAAGCTTTTCGTGGCATGAGGGTAAATAATACCACGTGGCACCAATGACATCCTATTAAACCTCTATTACAGGGAGAGGATTTTTTTCCCTCCAGGCAGTTGGCAACCATACAGGAGAAGTACCTATATAACACAGCGTGTTTTGAAAGTGTTTCGCAGATCACCCTTTAACAGAGACTTCTAGTTTAAGCCAGTGATTGGGGTTCCATGTCTTAATTCCGTGATGCTGGGGCAAGTTCTTCTTTGAGCACAGAGGATTTCTCGCTAAAATGAGGCTGAGTTGTTGTTTTTGAATTCCCAAACCTTTCATGTTATAAGCATACCAGAAACACAGCAGCTGTGATGTTTACTGTTATACCAGCTAGATCAGGTTGCAGTTACATACTTATTTAGTAATTGGGGCATTTAGCATAATCTCATAAACTCCATTGCCTATGCAAAGGTCTATGCAGGATAAGGTTACAAGACAATATGGTCACTATGGCAATCTCACCCTCTTCCCTCACTCATACCCAGGATTTTCCCTCTGTGTTTTTTTTCTTTCTTCCTTTCTAGCTGGGCAACCCATTTATCTATTTTCGCTTTATTTGAAGGTTTATGGCTGTCCTACCCTGTCATGTTATTGTATTTTGATGCTGGCTCAGCCCAGGGACTTGAGGGAAGAGGCAAAATCACCTGCTTAACTTATACTTCTGTAAATGGCACACGAGAAGCTTTTGAAAGTTCAAAATAAACAAAATATTTTATTCCACATGGAGGGGGAAAGGTCAGGTGGAATCAGGGGTAAAATGTCTGAGGTGAATCAATAATAATTCTTAGTAATCACACAGACTTCAGTTAATATGTGTCCAGCAAGTAAGAATTTTAAGCTTTTCACAATGTCTTACAATCTTGGAGATAAGAGGCTTTGGTTTCAGTGTCTGCTGGACACTCCAGTATAAATTATTGAGTTGAAATGCGTCTCTAAGTTTCAGAAGGCAAGGATATACACCACCAAGTACCCCAAATCCTTCTCTTAACCAACCAGGGATCACTCCACTGTTTAGAGTTATTTCCCGTTTCAACTGGACAGGGAATTACTTATCTAAATGAGAAGATCTATACCTTTTTCTGCCCCAAATTAACAGAAGCAGAAGAAGACTTATTTATACAATATTTATATATTTCTCCAGATCCAGTGATTGGAGAAAGAAGTCCTACCCCTTCAAAGGTCGCTCCATGGGCCATAGAACCCCCATGCCATGCAGCTTCAACTGCATACTTCCACACATGGGCATAGTCAGGGCTTTTTTTGTAGAAAAAGCCCAGCAGGAACTCATTAGCATAATAGGCCACACCCAACAGCACAAACTTATTAGCAACAGCACAAACTTATTAGCATAGTAGGCCACACCCCCAAGAGCACAGCTCATTAGCATTTTAGGCCACACACCCATGTCTTCCCTTGGCTTGCCCGGGCAAGTTGGCCCTTGGGACAGGCTGGGGAAGGCACGGGGAGACATTTAAATGCCTCCCCGATTCAGCCCCCCCCGGCCTGCCCACCTCAGAGTCGCCGGGGGGGGCGCTCTCCAGGCCTTCCCTCTGTAGCCACGCATGCAAAGGTTTTGGCTGTAGTGGGCGTGGCCAACATAGTAATCCGGAGGGGGGGTGCTGAATGAGAACAGGGAGTTGACTGACCCCCCACACCACTGTAAGTGGAAGATATGCAGGTATAAGGAGGACTTACACTGTTAGCAGCCACAGGTGGCGCTGTGCTGTGGGGTCAAGCAGGCACAACCACGCCGGCGGCTCAACCACTTGAACCTCTGTGCCCTGTGAACCCAGGGAGTCCTCCTTCCCCAGCATTCTTTCCCACCAGGAATACTGATCTCCTCACTCTGGAAGGGAGCGGCAATTCTGGGGGAACCCTGCATCCCATCTGGAAGATGGCAACCCCAGTAGCTCCCCTCCCTAGCCGAGGCTTCTCTTGGTGGTGGGTCTCTCAAAAGGGTGGGGCACCACAGGGGGAATGGGGCTCTTTCGAGCTGCCCCTAGCAGTGATAAGGACCGGATTCTGCCTCCTTGACTTGCAGCTTCCATTGGCTCACACTGCTCTACCTCTCGTACCACCCCCATCTCGCAACAATGTCGCAAAGGCATGTTGGGGCAGAATCGCCATGGATGCCGCTGTGCCAGCAGCCTGCAGTGCTGTTGGGTCACCTTTTCCCTTGCTTGGTTGCCCAGTAATTAGCCCCTTAGGGAGCCGACTAGCAGCCCCAAGGCTGCAACACGGCAGGCCAGTTAGCAACCTTATTTAAATGTCTCTGAAATTATATATGCATACATTTTGATCTAAAGACTCCCTTCTCACAATCAAGGAGCAACTTTCTTCAATAGGTTTCCTACTACATCTATTTTATCGCAGCCCACTTTTGTAATCTCTTTTAAGGTTTGTACAGCTGTAAGGATTCACAACATTTTTAATTCGATACTTTGTTAAAACATTCTTTAAAATTGCATATAGACATTACTGTTATTGGTGACTGATAATGCAGTCCTTGTACCAATTTGAACTAGCATATACACAAAAGAGCCAGTAGATGCCACTACAAACCCCATCCACAAATGAAACTCAGCAAAACCACAAACCAAAATACAGAGGCTAAGAGCCATCCTGCATCTAGCATTCGCTCCACATTTTCTCAACTGGGAGGGAAAAGTGCAGCTCAAAACCACATTCAGATACCCGGAGGCAACTCCGTACTGACTGCAAAGTCATCCCTGAACGGACATAAAACAGCCATAAATCTATGCAGAAGGTACAATAAAATCTGAGGATCAAAGAACTCGAAAGTGGCATGGAGTGTGGAAGCTACCATAAAACCCAATAATCAAAGGAAGTGAAACTAGCATGCAATGCAGAGGGGAGTTTCTGTTCCAAAGTGAGTTTCGTAAAACAATGGAGGGAAAAGCCAATGAAGAATCAGCCTAAGTATCAGACAGAGGGGAACCTAATGTTTCAGTATGAATGTACTGTAACACCTTTACTCTAGAAAAAACCTTTGTGAGCAAGTAAAGTTTAAACTTACTTCCAAATACGTATTTTAATCTCTGTTCTTATTGAACATCTCTTAACTTTCAGTGTTAGTATGGATGGATTCCCAAGCACAAAATGCATCTGATTAACCTCATATATGATATTACTCTGCTTTTGCATAAGGAATAAATACGAGCAGTGGTTAGGTGTATGCATTCTTTTATGTATGCTTCTTGGTCTTGGACATACTACTGTTCCTACTTCAGAACAGGAGAACAAAATACTTTTGTTTTACACAAGAATATAGCTCAGGCATGCTGGATGGTATCTAGCCTCAAGAAACACAATGACAAACATGTGAGCTGCCACAAAAGATTGGCTGGGTGTAGGAACAAACAATGGGGAAATATCCTTTGGAAACTTTGGTGATGGCTGTCTTCTACTAGCTGTGCAAGCAAGTTACTGGTTATAATCCCAAGAAAGAAGGGGAAGGAACAAATTAGTAACCTATTCAACAATCTTAGGGCCGGATCACATGATATACTGAGAATTCTAGGGAAAAAGCACATGGGTGCTTGATTTGGACTGGGACCACAGGATAAAAGGAGAGAGGTTTAAAGCCATGCTGTTGCCATTTCAAAGTACTGTATAGGATGTTTGTATATTTTCCACAATGAGACAAATAGCAACTTCTGAGGGTTATTTCAAGTCAGGTAAAACCCACTTTCTTGTATGCCATGATCCTGATTTGAATGATGCCCCACATGTCTTTTTTTTTTTAATAGCTGGGAGTCCATTTATGATACTTCTAGTGCCTGGCCCTTAGTTGATACCTAAGGGGCTAACTTCAGATATAATGTCCTTGTGTTCCCACCAGATCATTCTGATCAGATGTTCACTGGGAGTTGCATATTAAAAATCTGATTCCCAGGTACATGGGGTCCTGATTTGGATCAAGAGAGTGGCATGTGAAAATGTACACTTTCACTCTAAAGTGTTTTCCTGACCTGACATGGACTCAAGGACCTTCTACTTTCCCCCCTCTTGGAATACATACATACATACATGTACTGATTGGCCATAGGTAAGTTTTTCCAGCAATACAAATACTGGTCCCATGTGACCATTTCAGGTCAAGAAAATGGTGTGGGGAAGAAGGCCATGCACAAGACCCCAATGCACCTTTGAATTTTTCTGTACCAAACTACAGAGCCCATCTGATCAACAGGACTGGGGTATAGGGACACGAGGTCAAACAAAAATATCAAATACAAGGGCAATCAAAACAACATCCTTTCAACCTTTTCTACATTTACATTGCATGATTATAATGATAACTCACAATCCTTCTGCAATACACTCCAACATAAGGGTGTTTCCTCTTAGCTCTATTTTGCTACTTGTGATTCCAGTAGGAGTCAGAAGAGTTGGTCGTCTCTCTATGTATTCCGTGGCTGAAATTAAATAAAACGGTATTTAAAAGTACTAACAATACAGATCTAACTCCAAATCAATAGTAAATCCTCCCGTACATTATAAATGGATAATGCATCTAATACTGTCAACCTTACATATTCCAAAATACAGGTATCTCAGACTATAAGAGTTTCAGTTATGCCTTTTTTTAACTACTCCACAAATATTTGTCTGAAAATTTAGCAAAATATGATAAGAAAGAGGATGTGTTAATATAATAGAACCCTATCCTATTATAAAAAATTCTTCCCACAAAAACCAAGTTGTATCTTTTGAAACTGTAGTGATTAGACTGTACATTCATCAACTATAGGTGCTATCCAGAGATACTGTAATCGGTGAAGGCTTTCCACTGAAATTGAAGAACATATAGGATGGACCCAGGGAAAGAAATTCCACTTGCACTAGAGCTCATGTGCAAGTGGAAGCAGCCGTACTCAGCCCGTCTTGTAACGCTTCCCTCCCACGTTTAAAAAGTACGTGGTGAAAGTGGTAGCAAACCCTGGTGAGCACGTTCATCCTGCTTCCCAGAAGTGTGAACGCCGAAAGCTGCAATTGCTGATACACATAAGCACATATCTCCAGATTACCAAAAAGAAAGCCACACCTTACAGCCTTCGCCAGGGGCGGGCCAACAGTGTGAACGCTCCCATGTGCCTCCTCCCCGGTATGCTCCCGCATCAGTCGGTACAGTGTGACTGGGAATACCCGGAACAAGTTGTTCCGGATTTTTTTGCCACGACTCTCTCGCACTTCAGACTGCCAGTCTGAACTCAGCCATTATATTACTGAAAGCAATCCTTTAACTTTCAGCTTGTATCTTCCACAGGTTCCTATGCAGACACAGAGCTCCAGTGAAAACCAATATCCCCATTCTTTTCAGTTAAGCACATATACTGAACCACCCACTCCTTTAAAGTGAACGGGGAATTGTACAGTTCCTAAGGAGCCAAAATACTTACGCTTCCATAAGCTTTAACAAAAATTGCAAATAGGATACACTGTTTTATGAAAATCAAAACAAAGCAGTAGAGATCAGTTCAGTCTTGTAATTTACCAGGTGCCTGCTTATCACTGTCATGCAATAACTATTGCTAAATAACCAGAATATACAAACACACATACTTTCTCTCTCTCCTTTATATGAAAGAACCATTAGCTCAGCTAAAGATGAGCAACAAAGATCCCTTACATGCAGCTCCTATGACAATGTTCTGCACAGCTCTTTCACTCACTTCCCTCTCTTCGGAAACAAAATGCACAAGGGCAAAATGTCTCTATTCACTTTGGATTCACTTCTAGACCCAAAGCAAGACTCAGCAAGTAATTTGTCCCTGGCTGGTCCAACAGCAAATGCACAGTGCTGTTCTAAGCAGTGTTACATCCTTCTAAGTCCATTGCAGTTACTGGGCCAAGGGAGTGTGCAAATTCTGCTTAGGGTGGCACTAGCAGGGAATGATTTTGTCACCCATCCTTTGTATTACAGCTGCTGGGTTTAGTGGTTCCCAGACTGTACTCTGTGACCCATTCTGCATCTAGCATCTAGCATTCACTCTGCTGTTTTATGGGAGCCGCCACACTGCATGCTGGTTTCATTTCCTTTTATCTCTCTGTTTTATGGTACAGCCTGCATAGATTTATGGACGTTTTATGGCCGTTCAGGGGTGACTCTGCAGTCAGTATGGCATTGGCTTGGAGTATTTGAATGTGGTTTTGAGCTGCACCTTTTTCTGTTCCAGTGTGGGTTTGGTAAACTAACGGAGTGAATGCTAGATGCAGAATAGGCCTATATGGTAGTGTGTGGGAGATTCCATATCTAGCATGCAGTCCATCTTTTCTCAACTGGGTGGAAAAAGTGCAGCTCAAAACCACATTCAAATACCTGGAGGCAATGCTGTACTGACTGCAAAATCACCCCTGAATGGCCATAAAACGGCCATAAATCTATGCAGAAGGTACAATAAGATCTGAGGATCAAAGAACTTGAAAGTGGCATGGAGTGTGGAAGCTACCATAAAACCTGATAATCAAAGGAAACCAGCATGCAATGCAGAGAGGAATTTCTGTTACAACATGGGTTTTGTAAAACAACAGAGGGAAAAGCCAATGCAGAATCAGCCTGTAGACAAGAACTAATGAGTGTTTCTGTTTGTCTTGAGCCAGAGAAGGGAGAAGGGAAAATGTGAGCCACTCGGCATGGGATGGGTTGATAAATTATGTATATTCCTATAAAGCATTTTTGTTTGTTCTGCAAATGTTGCACAAAGTGATTTGGGTATACATTATTGGGAAGTACAACTGTACAGCCAAACCCACAGCAACATAGTTATGTTAATAGTGTAATGAAAATATCGACCTTATAAAAGACTAGGGAGAAGAGGGAAACGCATTAGACATTTGTGCAGGTATATGAATGTTGAGCAAATATATATTTTCTAGGACTTTTACATTTAAGTCAATTAATTTTTATGCTGCATATTCAGCAAGGTGTAAGCAAGATGAGAATCTGTTAATTCTGTACAGCCTGTGATACAGCGTGCACTAGTGGCTAGTCCCAGTGATAATGAATTGTCAGCTAATTCAGACAAAAAGCAATGAAGTGCATAAAAATTAACAAAACAGCAACATGGATTCATTCACAAAAATGTTACGATGTTTTACATGCAAAAGATTCTGTCGTTACTTTTAAATAAAGGTTCATTCTGTACAATTAATTTGTATTATCACTAGTGCTAATATGTAGCTCTAGTAGAATTGTAAGGGCAGTAAAGTTAGGCAGCCATTGAGTGAAGTTAGTTAACTAAACTCTACGATGAAAAGAGGAATGCCAGAGTGGATCTCTAAACTCACCACCATAAAAATCAGAGTCACTCATATTAGCAGCTATAGTTTCATTCAATGAATCCACTGAAATAGACAGAATATCATGAAGAATGCAGCTAGGCAGTAATAAATCTGGCCTTTAAATGTTAATCCATATATCAAAATAAAAAGAAGATATAACATACACTTATTAATTAGGGTTGCCAGCTCTGGGTTGGGAAAACCTGGAGATTTGGGGTGCAGCCTGAGGAGAAAGGGGTTTGGGGAGGGAGGGACTTTAATAGATTATAATGCCATAGAGTCCACCTTCCAAAGTGGCCATTTCTCTCTGTCACCTGAAGATCGGTTTTGACCCTAGGAGACCTCCAGCCACCTGGAGGCTGGCAACCCTACATTAACACACTGGTCACTAGAAGCTTTGCCTTTGTCCACTTATTTTAATTATCTGTCACATTTTTAGTAGAAAATATACAGAAGAGTAGAAAACATACAAAAGTGACACTCAAGGTTGCAAACCTGTTATTGTTTATTGTGCCATCTGTTGTTTTTCTGGTTTTATCACTTTTATTGTTTTATGAATCTTATGTTGTAAGCTGCCCTGAGCCCACTCATGGGATAGGGTGGGGTATAAATTAATAATCGTGATAATAGTAATAATATAGGGTGCATAAATCCCACTGAACTCAGCTAACTAACTACAGGTTGCCAGCTAACTTCAGCATGTACTATGTACCGTGTTGTGTAAAATACTAAAAATCATTTTCACTGTTTCCCCAAATATTACGTTTAGGTAACAGACATAGGAAAACATAATACTGCACAAACTAATTTAGAAGAATTAATACCAACCTGGTTCAACCTTTAAAGAAATGGGTTGCTTCTGTTGAATAGTCTGTGTGTGATTAAATCTTGCATAACATATATAATCTTCACGTGTGTCCTCTGGTTTTACATTTGAAAAATAAAGGTCTCCATTTAGACTTTGGGAAACTCTATCATTTTGAGGCAGCTTTTGAAAAGCTGAGTGGGGAAAAACAAAAAAATATTTATAGTGCCACTAAGTAACAAAGGGCTGTTTCAAAGACATCAACTAACTACTCTTTCTCTGGGTAGTACTTCCTTTCACAAGATGACATGGAGAAAGCTCAGGTGTTGTAAAATGAGGGCCGACCCCAGGATCGCCAGGTGAAGTAGAGACAAGTGCATGCTGCACATCTACAGGATGAAAGCTGATCCCCCCCCACCCACTTGCAATAGATGTGCAGCCAGCCCTCCCCGGCACCGGATCCATAGGGCTCCACACTATTGATCAAGAAGGGGAGTGTGTGGTTATTCAGACCACGAGCTCACCCGGCCTCTAGAGATGACCTCGACCAGCTGCCGCTCGTCCGCTCCACCTGGCTCCTTCTTTCCTCCCAGCCTGAACCAATGGAAGCCCCCACCCTCTCCAGCCCAGTAGCATCTCTGCAGGCTGTGCTCCCATCTGACAAGGCCACGTGGTGCGGCCCAGGGCTGAGGCAGTGTAGATATTCCAAATGAGCTATCTGGCATCAAAAGATGTTAATTGGGGGCAATACAGCACCCTAATTAGCCATGGGATGCCCCCGCCCCTCTGAACACCCCAGGGCCAGCTGATAGGGTTGGTGTCAGGCTGGGTGGTCCCCAGTTTCCCACACTTGCCCCTGGCCTGCCCCTTCCTCCTGGCAAGGGGTTGCAGTGGCTGCCTCACTCTCACCCCTCCCCGCAGCACTACAAATAGGAACCAGGTGGCTCCAAGACCCAGCTAAGTGGGACATATATTGAGACATCTCAGCCATTTCTGTGATGACAACTACTACCAAACAACCACAGAACTTTCACAAAAATAGCTGTAGGCTGTCTCAATGTATGTCCTATTTCACAACAAGAACAAAACCCCACGTTACTTATATGAACTGTCCAACACAGAAATGTCCATAAATTGCTCAATGAGACTATACAACTAAATGCGCAGATACACAATGTCCACCCTCTAATTTAAGTCCCATTTAAGGTTTAATTTTTTTAGCCAATGTTAAACTCATGGCTGTCCTGTTCTTTAACACATTTCACTTCATATGACACTGTTACATTCCTAGCCATAATACAGAAGAATATTGTTACAATTATTTATTAAAGCTACCTAATTCCTGCAATTTTCTAATGGCTTTGCCATGTCCACCCAGTTGTATAGTCCCTCCTCATACATCCATTCTACTATTATGACTTAAAGAACAAGCAGGACTTTGCAAATACAGGGTGGGTTCTACAAAAGGGTTAAATACAGAATGTGGGTTATTCCCAATATCTGTGGAAGTTTATGCCATTTTTATTGCTTGTCATTCCACTGAAAGGGTAGTTAGGATGACATACGATGACTACTGCCCCAGCAGTATGTCAGAATGTGTTTTTGCAGTTATGATTTGAGCCAATACTCATATCACACTGTCTCAGCAGTTGGATCAGTAATACCATAATGAAAATGCCTGTGAAAACTGGCAAATAACAGAAAGGTATTAACATACAAATAGGTTGAGTAGCTTCATGACAGGAGAAAGAAATTTGGAGGTATAACTAGGGCTTTTCCCCCCAGAACCTTTTCAACAAAATTCTTTTTAAAATGTTTAAAAGTTCATGAATTTTCAGTATACAGATTGAAAACTTTATTTCCCTCTTGAGAGTTCCGGCACCTCTTTTTCAAAAACAAAAACAAAACAAACAAACCCCTGGGTATAACCATGTGCCATCATGAAGAAATTTCAGACACAACTAGCAAGAGTTATCCAAACACAAATCAAATGAAATAATATGACTTTTGTTTCAGTTCTTTATGGATTTTAAACATAAACTTACAGTTATCCATCCAAAATATTATAGGTGGAGGTAATCCCATTGGAGCCCTACAGGGGAGTATTACGTATTGACCTTCGATTACTCTTATTGGAACTAAGGTTTCCTTAGTCCACAAGGGGGACCCTGTAGAAAAATAAAAATAAGTGGAACTGCTCAATAAGGAATGAGGTAATTACCAAGGAAAAAATGGAACAAAATGTAGTACAAAAACTGCTGTCTCATGAAATTTATCACTCTTTTGTATGAACATATTTCAAGTAGCAACGTTTTCCAGGGGAAGTTAGAGGAAGTATACTCTGTTAACAATTTAGTTTCCAAATGCTAAGTAAAAGACAGAAAGGGATTCTTGAACTTTCCTAAAATATACGGAACAGTATGTTGGATAATGTAACCCTGGGTAATGCAAAAAAGCAACTCAATTTAAAAACTAGTTTAAAAAGAGAAAGGATAATGAATTCCCAATGAGACACTGCAGGCAGGAACAAAAACTGGAGATAGATTGGGGGGGGGGAATTATTCTATACTCTTAAATTCTACTGGTTTTAATGCAGATTGCTACTATAAACAGAACATCAGTCCAAGTGTTTTCAACATATGTAGTTGGATCTCCACATTGCACATAAGCTTAGCTTTGATACAATTTCATATGGTGTCATAATTAAGGACATTCTGTTGAAACGGCTATCACAGGACATGCAAGGCAGAGATGTTCCACCAAGCATATGGTTGAGGACAGGAATGGTTTTCAGCTATTTTTACTAGTTTTAACATCAATCCAGCTCATTAACCACTTTCTACCCTCTCCCCCAGCGTCAATAAATTGGGGACTAGAAATCTTGTCTCGGTGGTAAATATTAGGCTATGATTGCTAATTTTAGATTGTTTTAATGTATCTTATATGACTTGGTTGTGCACCGCCCTGAGCCTGCTCACAGGGAGGACGGTATAGAAATGTAATGTATCCCATCAACAGCACTCCAGAGAACACATCAGAGATGAAACCATCAGGCACAGTTCAGATGTAATACTTCTTGGCTTGCTGTTGCATAAATGAGTCCAGAGTATCCTTAGGCTCATGTCTTTCCTTCTACCTTCCATCTTCTCCCATACTAAATCAAGTTGATGAAATAATTCTGGACCTATGTCAAATCATAGTTTGTTATTATCTCCAAACTGCCATAGATGGTTTTGTTTCCTCCAAACCAGGATTCCAGATGCTAGACTGATTATGCTTTGAAATCTTGGTTGAACAGGAAGAGGGGAAATCATATTTTGTGCTTCAGAGGTAAAGAAAAGGCTTAGCCTGTGTGAAAGTAGACTTGTTTAGTTATCAAACCATGCATGAGTGGATGGGGAAGATAAAAGTGGGAAGGAATACGCAGTCCACAGGATTCTCCATGTTCATTCAAATAATGGCAGGCTGTGGTTTATAAGTTTGGGCTCCCAACCCTCCCAGCAAGGCTGATATAGGGCGGGGGCCATTTTGCCACCCTGGAGAAGAGTGGGACAGCAACTGCATTGTGACACCATGTGTCGCAATGCTGGGCGGGGCCGGGGCCAGCCTATAAAGGCCAGGCCCCGTTCCAGCCCAAGCCAGTCATTGCCTTGTACTCGGGCCTCTCGGAGCTCCGAGCACTGTTCCCTCTAAGCTGAGTTAGTGTGAGCTAGCTCACAGTTTTTTAGCTTCCAGCTCACACATTTTTCTCTTAGCTCAGGAAGGATGGCTCCAGAACAAACTAATTTATGCAGAAGCCAAATTGCTTGCTCACAACTTTAATGCCAGTAGCGCACAAAGTAGAATTTTTGCTCACAAGACTACACAGCTTAGAGGGAACATTGGCTCCGAGCATGCTGGTTGGGACGGGGCTGCAGCCTACCTGTAGGCCTGAGACCCGAAGACAGGGCTCCAGCATTGGAGGCTTAGGCATGGTGAGCCGAGTACAGCAGCGGAGGCAAAGGCCACATCGGCCCCGTGGGCAAGCTGGGTGTGCGGCCATGGCAACGGCTGCAGCAGCCCCGCATCTGAGCGAGGTGTGGCAACGGAGGCGTTGGTTCGGCAGCTGCAGTGGTGATCACTGTGGTGGCAGTGATCGGCAGCCAGTTGGTGGTGCCCAGCAGAAGTAGCAGCATCGTTCGGGGGCTGGACTCTGGGGCTGTGCGGGCGGCTGAGTGGGAGCCATTAAGGTGGTGCAGCATGTCTGGGGGCCTCAGTAGTTGCCCATTCAGGGGGTGTGAGAATCATTGGGCAGAGGCAGCATTTATGGCCTTGGGTGCCCAGGAGGTTGTCTGGAGGGCTGCTACTGGGGGGGTGATTTGGGCAGGCCACAGCAGTCAGGTGGTTGCTTTGGATGCCACTAGTACTTGTTTGGCCTGCTGGGCATAAGTGGCACATTAGGCCCCTTTTTTGGTCTGCCTCCCCCCCCCCATTTTTTTTTGTTGTGTGGGGTGGCAGCTCTGCTGTAGAACACCCCCCCCTTTCTTCAATCTACAGGGATCATGGGTCTCAAGAAGGCCAGAGCCCTTCTAAGGTTAAGCAGTCCACCTCCCAAAAGTCACCTCAGAGGCCTGTGCCTCCAGTCTCTTCCATGGATGACGAATCTGACCCTGTTAATGTTGCTATATTGGCAAGGCTTGAGGCCCTTGTAAAAGCAAAGTGGGAGGCCTCCCCCACTGGCTGAAGCTCCACCTGGAGCTAAAAAGGCTAAGCACAAATCTGCTACTTCATTCCAGGCACAGGTTTTGGCACGTTTGGATATGCCTCTGCAGCGAATTCAGATGATGCAGCAGCTCAAGGGCAGCAAGGTGGTGGTCACCAGGGAGATGAAAGTGTGGAGGGCCAGCAACTAGAGCTTTACAAAGGACCCCTGTCTCAGGAAGGTAAGGAGGGTAATCACTCTCAGAGTTCAAGCGCTTGGCCATGGGGCTCCAGTAGGCAGAGTGCCTCTTCCAAGCAAGAGTACTCATTCCCAGAGTACAGGGGCATCCTCATCTCCATGAGGGTGGCCGGGCCTGCCCCCCCCCCCCAGATGGTGGGGCATGTAACAGTACCAGTGCCTGGCTAGGGGGTGGTCTGGCCCCGTCTTAGGCAGTTATACTTACGAATAGGTTCCAGCAAAAGCACTACCAAGTGGGGACTTAGCGATGCCCTTAGCGATGCCCTTTCTTTAGCCACATGGGAAAAAATTCTCAAGGGTGATTACATGGATGTGTTCACTCTTCTATTTATTTATGGTATTGGGGGAAAAGATAAGGAGGCTTCGGACAAATGTGACAAAGAGTGCCTTAAAAGATGCAGAGTGGACAGGACCTGGGCCAATTGGTACTCGGGGTTCCTCATTTATACAGGGGTAATAGTGCGACATCAGCCCTGGAGAGCATCATCTATGCTGCAGTATATGGACATCATATACAAGGAATATACTGGTTTTATGGGGTCTGCTTGGATGGAATATGATGAGGGTTTCCGTAAGTGGGCTGCAATGAACCCAGCATTAAGGTGGGACCAGATACACCCTCACTTGTGGTTACAATTTATGGCTGGATCCTAGCCAACAGGCAGTGATCATTCTGACAGTGAGCACGTGGTCCACAGGCTGCAGGGACTGCCTAGTTCTAGGGCCCAGTCAGTGCAAGCTACTCAGAAGTGCCCACTTTGTTGGGAATTCACGTTGCAGGGGACATGTGGCAGGAAGGTTTGTTCCTTTCAGCACAAATGCCCCTTGTGCACAGGGCCTCATGCGTTCTCAGGTTGTCCCAAAGCAAGGGTTAGATCAGGTCCATGTGGGGGGAAAGGAGCAGCTGAAGGTTGGGGCCATAACACCGCTGCTGACAAAGGGCCCCAGTCCCATTAGAGTGGAGAAGATGGCGCACCTCTTACAGTACTATCCTGACCTGCAAGATAGAAGTTACTTGTTAGAGGGGTGTATTTTGGGTTTTAGGATACCTTTTCAGGGCAACAGGAGGCCATATTGGGCTCCTAATTTGAAGTCTATTAAGGGGTTTTAAGAAATTGTGAGGCAAAAAACTGCAAAAGAGTGTCAGGAAGGGAGAGTTCTCGGCCCATTTCCTTCATCTCCTGTACCCAATCTGAGAGTCTTCCCATTGGGAGTGGTGCCCAAGAAGGCCGCAGGTGAGTATTGCCTCATTCACCATTTGTCCTACCCAAAGGAGGGGATCTGTGAATTATGCGATACCTGGGGAATTATGCTCGGTTAAATACACTTCCTTTGATCAGGCCATGTGGGTGGTGTGGAGTTGTGGTTGCAGGGCTGAACTTGCTGAATGCTCCCTGTTCACCCTGGGGATTTTGAGTTATTAGGTTTTGCATTTGAAGGGAAGTTTTACGTGGACAGAGCCCCGCCCATGTGTCACATTTGAAAAACTTAGTTCCTTTTTGGAATGGGCCATGCCCTTTCAGATGGGCCTTGGTAGCACCACACATTACCTTGATGATTTCTTGTCCGCAGGTAGAGGCAGTACTGGCCAGTGCGAATTTTTACTTTTTAGTTTCATAGATTTAGCATCTGAACTTGGCGTCCCCCTTGCTCATGAAAAAACAGAAGGCCCCTCCTCTGTTTTGACTTTTTTGGGTATTGAGATTGACACGGGGAGGCAGATATTGAGGTTACTGGTTGATAAGCTGCAGGAGTTGCAGAGTAATTGCCAGAGCCACACATCACAAAAAGATACCTTTGTTGGAATTACAATGGCTGGTGGGTCACTTTAACTTTGCTTGCAAAGTTGTGGCCCTGGGCCGGTCATTTGTCCGGCACCTCTGTGAGGCCATGAGAGGATTGTGCCTCCCAAATCATAGGACTAGGGTCACTAGGGGTATTAGGGACAATCTTTTTGTGTAGCAGGAATTCCTAGAGTCCTACAAATGGGTATCCTTCTGGCGGGAGGTAAGGGCAAGTCTGTGTGTTCTATTAGGGGCAATTTGTCATCCCTCGCCTACGCCAGTAAGGCAGCAGGATACGAGGACATGACTGGAGACTTTTGCATTAGGAAGATGCTGGAGGGTTGGGCCCATGAGGGGAGTAAATCTGAGGAAAAGCAGGAGCCTTTGACTCCTGCCATTTTCAGGGGCCTCAGGGCCTTGTGGCCTAGTCTTTGTAAAGACAAATATGAGTCTACTCTTTTCCACGCAGCAGCTCTAGTTGCCTTTTTTGGGGGCTCTACGAATTAGCGAGCTTGTAGCAACCTCACAGCAAGATTCTTCTAGTTGGGCACTGTGTTATGGTGATGTCAGGGGAAGGTGTGACGCTTACCATCAGGTGCTCGAAAACAGATCAGCTGGGCAGAACCAGTCTGTGGCACGTCGCCATCAGACGTTTCCCAGGGAGCTCCCAGGGAGCTGCTGAATCTCCGAGTCTTAAGTTGTGGATCCAGGGTGCCTGGTTCCCAATGAGCCTTCCCGTAGGGGGGCTCATCGCAGGGGACTTGTTTTAGGAACTTGCAGGCACGGCGGTGTGCAAGAAGATCTCCTACCGTCCCGAAGCAAAGACCCAAGAAAGATCGCTCTTTGGTAGCCATTGAGTAACAAGACATGATCTGCCAAATTTAAAGAGAGTGAACCTTATCCTCAAGTTCAATAAAGATGTCTACCGTGAGTACTCATTAACGTAACACTGAAGAATTTAATGACTGTTTGGGCTTCTGGTTTTGGCGGGCTGATGGCGGCCATTTCCCCAGGGTGCTCCTGGGGGATGATCCGTGGACCAGCGCACTGAGAGGAGGTGCAAATGTATGCACCTCCCTGGGACTCGTGTAATGAGTCCCTTGCCATGGGGAGCCAAGGGTCGCCTCTCTGCAGGCACGCTGCCGGCAGATTGAGGCTTCCATTTGCCTTGACGGTCTCTGCGCTGCGTTCCCGAATGGGACCAAGCTACGCACACCGGGACAAGTGCTTGGAGGTACAGTGGTAAAATCCTTACCTGGCGAGATCTCAGTGATCAGAAGTTGAAGAGTGAGTTTGTCAAAGCGAGAACACCAGAAAATGAGCGAGTCTCCATTTACTAAAGCAAGGGGGGACTCTCCCCTGGAAAGAACAAAATAAGCGGGGGCCGGGATAAGTGCTTGGAGGTACAGCATTAAAATCCTTATCTGGCGAGATCTGAGTGATCAGACGTTGAAGAGTGAGTCTGTCAAAGCGAGAACACCAGAAAATGAGCAAGTCCCCATTTACTAAAGCGAGGGGGGAGGGGGGACTCTCCCCCGGAAAGAACAAAATAAACAGGGGGGGGGGAACCACTGTAGTGGGGATGGAGCTTTTAAAAGGTAATAGACTGTAATTGAGAGACCCCAGGAGTTAAACAAGCGTTTGGGCAAATTTTCAGGAATGGGACCAAGCTACGCACACCGGGATAAGTGCTTGGAGGTACAGCATTAAAATCCTTATCTGGCGAGATCTGAGTGATCAGACGTTGAAGAGTGAGTCTGTCAAAGCGAGAACACCAGAAAATGAGCAAGTCCCCATTTACTAAAGCGAGGGGGGAGGGGGGACTCTCCCCCGGAAAGAACAAAATAAACAGGGGGGGGGGAACCAGTGTAGTGGGGATGGAGCTTTTAAAAGGTAATAGACTGTAATTGAGAGACCCCAGGAGTTAAACAAGCATTTGGGAAAATTTTCGGGACTTTGGCAAATTTTGAAAAAAGTAAACATGCTTAAAAATGGCGATCGGCGAGGCCGTAGAAGCAGCAAGCAAGATCCAAGCTTCCTGCAGGAAGTTGAAGAGCAATTGACCCATGTGACTAAAACAACCATAGACTCTTTCAGTGTCACGATGAGGCCAATGGGGCAAGGCAGAGTTTACAGTCCAGTCCAAGAGTCAAGCCAGAGAGATCAAAAGAGTCCGAGCAAAAGTCCCAAGCACACAAAGCCAAGCTGTAGTCAAACGTTACCGACAGAGTCCAAACAAGCCAGTATTGTAGTCAGGAAGCGTAGCTGAGGATCAAGAGCCAGAGGGGTCGTCAAAACGCGGCCTGGAGTCAGAAACCGGGAAATCAGTCAGGAGCCAAACAGAGTCAGAGGTGCAGAGCTTCTGGTCCAACGGACAAGTTTGCCAGCACAATTTGCCCGAAGCCAGCGGTCTGTTCAAATAGCATGCTGGGTCGTTATCTCATTAGCACGGCTTCGTGAAGTTCTTGATTCTGTTAGTAATCTGGGCTTAATGACTGCCAACCACACAAGCGTGCCTCCTTGCGCCTGGTTGCCAAATCCCGGCATCTCTGATTCCTCAGCCGGTCAACAGGTGGCGGAGAATCGGGTGGCATGTTGCTGGGGCCAGGCATTGCCTGATCGGCTTCAGGTGCAAACTGTCCTGGGGTTTGACGTTCATCCTCCCCGGCACTTAGGTTTGGTGAGGACTCTCGTGCTTCTGGTGATGTTAAAGGCACGGAGTCCTCAATTTCAGAGCTCCCAGGTGCTGGGTCGGGTACAGGCATGACATTCAGACTGCAAGTTAAGCCTTTGCCCTCTGCTGGCAAAAGCGAGTTACTTCATAAGAACTGTGTTATACTTTGACTGCTATTTTCAAGGGACTGTGTTCACATCGGAGAAGCGACTAGCCTTTGATCACAGGGACTTCCAATATTAAAGAGGAGAGTCTAATAGTAAGACTAAGTGGTGGGGCCTATATATGATGACTAAGCGAAGCTGTAAGTGATGGGTATGCCATGGACATACTCGAAAAAGTCTAACGGGCAAAAGGGCGGATAGACTCTCTATAAGTTTGGCTCTTAAAAGCAACAAATGGAATGATCCCCAAGATTGAAGGCACAAATTTAAGTGGATTACAGTCATTGAAAAAGAAAAAAGGACTTTGTTCTGAGATGACCAGTTTCAGTTTCAGCAAGAGAATGCCACAGGGAAAATATTTAAGATGAATGAAGATAATAGCGTGGGAAGGGAAATTGACTGTGTTATACTTACTGAGGGAAATAAGATTATTAATTTGCTTTAAACAAAGGAGGGAAAAATAATTGCAAAATGAGATGCCATTGTTCTTTGAAATTTGTTTTTAAGTGAATTAGCGATCCTCCTGTAATGCTCTCTATATAGTCAGACCTGATGGTTTGTTAACATAATTGATGATGATATTTGACCACTCTCAATGTCAAGAAAAGCAATTTCTATAATGTCAAGCTAATACTTTTATAAGCAATGTATGACCTCCAACTCTTGGGTTTTTAGTGAGTTTTCTTTTGTTTCTCCTATAGTATTAGATTCCCTCCCTAATTTTGTTGTAGTTTTTAGAAAATGCTAATAAAAAAAATCCCCTACGAGGGGCCAAAAAATTTTTTTAATGACTTTTTGGAAATGCCCCTTTAAACTTAAAAGAAAGGGGAAGGAAAAGAAGGGTGTAACTCTCCCCCTTCTTCCCGCGGAGCAGCTACTATGAGTCAATAAAAGCGACAAAGAATCGCTGCATTAAAACTTGGGGCAATAAGAGAACGTTGTTTGACCTTCTAATACCATTTTGATTTGGCTATAAACTCTTGGCGTTTACTGGATTTATATACAGTTTTGTTAAAGAAAAACAGACCATAACATCAACTTTCTTGCTGGAGTTTGGAAATCCACTCTGCGCAGACTCCACTGTAACAGTAAAGCAGCTGCCTTTTGTTGAATGATTCCAGGACGGTAAACATGCTTGCTTATGGTTACAATTGAGTAATATTGAAAGTTAACTCCAGAGATTGGCGGTTTACCGGATTGAGCTGGCTTCTATTACATTAAAATGAGCGTACAAGCCATGGAAGAGAGTCTTAAAGCCACTAACTTAGCCCAAATGTCGTTGGAGGAATTAAATTTTTTAATTTTTGACTCAGTTGTCGCGGCAGTCCAGGAGACTTGTGAAGTGATATTTAATAAAAGTGAAAATTAGCCTTCACAAGTGAAAACTGAAACAAAGGAACTGCAGCCTTCAACCCTTCAAGATACTGATCAAAATCCTGGGCAAGAGAATTTATTCCATGGAACGACTTTTACATCAAAAGAAGAAGAAGAAATTGTGCAGAGAGCACCAACAAGTTTATTAAAAGACAAATAATGAGATAAACCATTAAAGAGAAGAAGGAAAAAATACTGCAAAAAGAAGGCATAGAAGAATATATGGAATCTCATACTCAAGAATTGCACACAGATGGAACCTGCTTCAAATATGCCTGTTCACTTACAAAAATAAAAGACATAGATTTACAGCATTTATGAAAAGAAGGTTTCAGAAGAGGGGGGGAAAGAGACTTAAATCTTTATAAATAAACCTGGAAAGGGAACTATCTTATGTGGACTTTGACCCAAGCCAACTAATATGGATGATGTTTTTGATATTAAAGGAAATCTATACAGGTTAAGCCAAGTTTAAAAATTATATAAGTAAATTTCTTTGAAGCTAGATGGTATAAATATACTTGTGCATTTTTTATGTTTTAGGACATGTATGAGATTAAGTTTTAATGGAAACTCAATGGATTAAAAATTAAAGAAGAATAGGTTAGAAAATAGCTTTGTTATGATAACTGACTGACTGATATTTGCTTATTAAATAGTAACTATATTTAGGAGAAAATGTCAAATAGAATGTTATAGTAATTGGAACTATATTTTTATGTTTATATATGCTATTAGTAAATGTAGTATATAAAAAATAGGGGAAGGGGTAGCAACAACCCTGTATTATTTTTATGAATTTGTTTGTATATCCACAGCTGGAAATATATACTAAAAGAATTACATAATCTTAAAGATAAATATACGCAGTTAAATGGTGAATGAGATGGTAATTGATTAAACTTGGGTATACTGAAATTAAGTTTTGCATATTTAGAAACTAATGGAAAGGATAATTAGAATGTCATTTTAAACGTTAAGATAGAAATGAAGATATTGCTTAGAAAATTATAGTTGGAATACTTAGTATATGCTCATATAAAAAAAAGTTATGTAATTTTAAGATAAAAGCTTGCAAATATCTTACTTAGCTATAAGGTAGAAAAATAGAAAATGAAATGTTTAATTATGAGGTAGTTAAAGAGACAGAAATTGATAATAAACTCTCTTGTATGTATGTTTGTCTTTTTATGTTTGTTTTTGTCTTTTTCTCTTTTAAACAAATAAAAAACTATTTTTTTAAAAAAGAAAACAGATCAGCCAGGCAAGGGCGCCGTTATTAAGCTGGGGCAGTGTTCTGAATCAGAATTGTGCCCTGTATTGGCATTACACCAATATTTGTCTGGAAAGGGAATGGGGAAGGTTTTTTTCCCGCCATAAGGATGGCTTCCCTCTGACCAAATTCTAGTTTTGGGCAATAACCTGGAGGGCATTGGAGGCACTGAGTTTGGGGGAATTCCGTTTTGGGTCCCATTCTTTCAGGATAGGGGCTGCATCTACTGTGGCAGCCATGGGGTACTCCACTGCAGAGATATGGAATATAGGCTGCTGGCGATCCTGATGCTTCAAAGGTTATGTATGCAAATGCAAGCTTTAAGTTTGAAGAGTTATTGTTGTAGTTCTCTTTTCAGGTGCTGAGGGCCATTTGGTGAGATGAAGAGTCACCACCTGCCACCACAGCATGGTGTTTTGAGTCACCCACCAGGCCAGAAGGACACCCATTACCCATTGGTTCTCAGTTGGGCCTGAGCGAGTGGGCGCTGGTTGAATGGCTGGGTAGGAGGGGCATGAGATGGCCTGGTCTCCTTCCCCTGTTGTGAGATGAGAGGCGGGAGCCTCCTCCACATCTTTTGGTTGTACACCTAGGTGGGAACGACCTGGGTTTGGCAAAGGGCAAGGCCCTGGTCACTCAAGCCAAGGATGACCTCGTGAAGATAAGAGCGAGGTGGCCTGATGTGCAGATTGTTTGGTCGGCAATATTGCCCCGACTGGTATGGCATAGCCTCGGGAATCCCCGATGTCTGGACCATTTTCGACGTAAGGTCAATCGGCAGATGAAGAAAGCCATAGAGGGTGGCTTGGGGCAA
Organism: Gekko japonicus; assembly: GCF_001447785.1. Taxonomy (NCBI): domain Eukaryota; kingdom Metazoa; phylum Chordata; class Lepidosauria; order Squamata; family Gekkonidae; genus Gekko; species Gekko japonicus. Next base: position 790,680 of record NW_015168663.1, on the reverse strand, counting down.
TTCTTGCTGCACCCTGGCATACGGGTTGAGTTGCATGGCCTTTACCGGGATGATGGGATTCACTTATCAAGCAAGGGCAATTACTTATTTCTGGAGGATTTGTGGCAAGGGATTAGGGCAGCCTTGGGTTGTTAGGTGGCCGCATAGGCCAAAGCAGAGGCTTGGCCTCACAGGTGGCAGAGTTGTGTGGGTAAGAAAGCAGAACTGGTAAGCACCTTCAGCCATTTCTCTGTTTGGGAATAAGGGGGGGGTCATCAGGAACAGCCTTAGGGTTTTTATGGCCCACTGTTGGGAATGATGATCACTTCTGGAAACCTATCAGGTAGGCTCCTCCCTGCAAGCTGTACGGCTTCAGAGGTAGGCACTCCAGGGGGGTAACCAGGGGCTGGGCTGCCAGTCACGAACCAGATGGGTGGCTCAAGACCGGGGCGGGTGGCTCGCCCCCATTTTGGGCATGGAGACTGGCTAGATTGACACCTGCCTTGCCTGTTCTGCACTCACTTAGCTTTCCCTTGCCGCTTAGTTACAGTTCTGTTAAATAGTTAATAAAGTGGCCCTTGTTTGGATTCCAACAGTTGGCTTGTTTGTTATTCCGACTGGGGGGGGGGGTGTCTGAATCAAATGCAATTGTCTAAAAGAAATGTCTTAGGTCAACAATTAACCTTGTTACAAGAGTGTCTCACTGGCATAGCATTCAATTTTTTTTCCACTCTAAGAATAAAGTACAGATTTTGTAGTATCTAATTTTGAATGTATAAAATAGTAAAGAATCAAAATATTTTTCTCTAATTGTGATGCTTTATACAATACCCAGCTTTAAACATAGTAGGAAAAAGAAGGGAAATCTTGCGTGCTTAAACTTACTAAATATTTTGGAGAAAATGGGCAGTTTTCCATGCAATACAACACTAAGCTAAAATATCAAAAACTGTACAATTACCTTCTAACAAGATTGCTTTGATGAGTAAAAAGATGTCTTTTTAAAAGGAAAAAAAGAATACAAGTAAATAAAGAAAAGTAAATAAAGAAAAAAGTTAATGACAAGCACTAGTAAGAACTTTATGTTTTATTGATGTCAAATATTTGACTTACTGGATGACCGTACTACGATATTATTCGAAATTGCCGCTCCACGTTCATTTCTTGCTGTGCACTGATAAACTCCTTCATATGCTTCTGCCTTTCCTCCATTTTCTTCATTTATAATATTTATTATAAGAGTTCCTGACTGTGGCTTCATTCTTACCCATGCGTCTTTATCTATGTCAAAATGAGTTCCATTACGTGTCCATGAGAAGCTATCAATTGAATAAATATGTTTATTTTGAAAAGAACACTCCTTGGATAAAACTGACCTCAGTAATATCAATATGAATGCAACACATCTCTAGGAAATACACTTGCTCTGCTATAAACTAAGCATAGTTCAGCCTTCTTAGGGAAATGAGGAATTCCCATTATCTACATTAGCAGGAAATAATGCCTGCATGCACAGTTTTCCACAGGGGACAATGGAAACCCTATCCATGTGCAGAAAACAAGACCACAGCCATTGCCTAGAAACATTTCTGAGGATACCTGAAGAGTAAAATCTTGCTAAAAGTCACTAGTTTCTAAACTGGCATTTTTATCTCTAGCTTGTATAAAATAAGCTAACAACAAGCTCTACATATTCTACCTACAGATGCACAGTAGTCGGTTAGAACTCGCATTGTTAACATTGCATCAGTAATTCCATTATGGACTCCTTTGTTAACCTGTCTGTAAAAATTTGCTCTGGGCTAAACTGTGTCATATCAAATCTCCACAGGGAACCATGTTCGTCTAATTGCTTTCCC